>NC_142312.1:25256666-25408181 GCF_054855325.1 Carica papaya | reverse complement strand
GGAATGTGAGCTCTGATACTACCTGTCATGCCCCGACACTCGATATGAGATGCAATTCTTGCTGAAGTCATTTCATGCAGTGGACCCATAAAATATATACATGCGTAGATCAAAAAAATAGAATACAACCTAACATCTCATGTGATATGTACAATAATTATATATATATATATATATATAACATGAGGTTAGAATTTAAAGTCTAATATAACAAATAAAATTTTTCAAATATGCACAAAATATACAAAAACAAGAATATGTTCTACTTGTCTGGAGACGGTGCTGACCCTTCATTCTCCTCTGAAAAATATCAGGATAAAATTTAATGAGCTTCACCAACTCAATAAGCATTTTTGTTCTCTCAACCCAGATAAAATTTCATACAAAAGACACGATAAGAAACAATAATAATACAAATATTTCAATACAAATTCATGTTCTTATTTTCACTATTTCATATGTTCTTGATCGATTTGATGAATTCTCTCAAATATCATATACAAACCTCAAATGTATATTCTTATACTCTCGAGAGTCATAAATACACTCGAATATTAATCGTCATGTCGAAACATAATCACACACACAAAAGATCATAGATATACTCGAATATCATTCATAATCTCGAAATATATTCACACACATATAAAAAATCACATATACACTCAAACGTTCATTTCTATGGTTTCATCGTGCAATATCATTTATGTCATCATTGAGAAAAGGTGAAAGAGATTCCCCCATTGCATAGATAGCACACACATAAATCACACAATAACCACAACAGGTACATTTGCTAGGTGGCCCATACTCACACAAATGTTTATCCACGTTTGGATTAGGTTTTAGACTCTATCTATGTTTAGGTTCACCATGTCCACTGAACTTCAGCCACACACACACACACTCCCCTCCTTGATTCAGACTAAACGATAAGATATTCAGTGTCCCTACCATATTCACTCTAACTATCTCATTCCAAAATTCTTAGTTTGTTTAAATGATCATTTCTTAACTTCAATTATTTCTTTTCCTTCCTATTTTTACATTTTTATTTTATTTTTTTTTCTTTTTCAATTTTTCCTTAATTGGGAATTTCTCCTTTCAATTTCATATTTCATCAATCCAAATAAATCTTAGTCCATTGGGTCTATTTTCTGGTTTCGTCTCCCCATAGAGTTCTAATTCCTTAGCTTTATTGATCATAATTTGTGTTTTTCTATCAAAATTGGGCCAATGTCCCTTCAAATTTTAAAATTTATAATTTTATGAATGCACTTTTTGAAATTTAATCCGATTGAGATTTAGAAATACTTACTCTCCTACGTGTCTTTTTGGATCTGCCTGAATGTCCAAACTTTTCTGTAACATGACATAATTAATTAAAATAGTTTGAAATACTAAAAATTAATTTAATCAAATTACGAATTCCAACAACCATCAAAAGAAATACCCAAATCTATCGGGATCCGTACCCGAAAAACCTTTTGGCTTCCCATTTGGCGAATCGAATTCCCATTTTTGGAGAAAGAATTTTTAACTTTTTGAACAACAAATCATATTCTTGTTTTCCGAGAAAGACTTTTCAGCTTCCCAGATGAGAAATCGAAACCCAAAATGTTAGATCGAGTTCCCATGCTCGGAGAAGACCCTTCAGCTTCCTGAATGGGTCGACTTTTCCCTTTCCCGAGGAAGCCTCCTTAGTTCCTACGCAGGTGGGTGGCCTGCCCGAGCCTGCGCAGCCAGCCCCCCACCAGCCCTGCCCCACCGCCACTCAACCACCACCAAAACACGAAAACATAACAGTTTTACCTTTCGGCGTGGGTGATTTAGCCTCGACTTGGCTCCCGATCACCTCCTCTCGGTCATCCTAGGGTCCTTTGCGTGTTTGCGATTGGAATGGTGATTTTTACACCTAAAAAACTGATTAGTGCAAAATAGAAATAGATTGAAAGAAAAATAGGGAAAGAAAAGATGAAATAGACGAACATTCACCTTGCTTACCTCGGTCTCTGCTATCACACAGCGTCTCAGCCATTTCCTCTTCCTCCTTCTTCCTTTCAGTTCGGCTTCCACACTTTTCTACCTCCGCCCCTCTCTTATTTTCTTCCTCCCTCATGGCGGTTGCTCTTTGGCTCCCCTTCTCTTTTTCATTCGGCCCCTCCTCTTTTTTCTTCTCCTTCCTCCTTTTTCTCTCATTTCCCTCCCTCTTTCTAGCCTCCCTCTTCCTTCCCTCTCCTTCTTTCTTCTTCTCAACTTCCCTTCGTGACCCTCTCTTCTTCTTTCCCTTCTCGATCGTTCCTCTCTCTTCCCCCTCTCTCTTTTTCGGCTACTCTTCAAAATAAAGAGAAAATCCTAATCTCTTCCCTTTTTATACACATTCCCTCAGCCATTGGATCCTCATGACTCGATCTGGACAGTTCGTTTTCTTTTAAATCTCTTTCATCCGATCTCCTAAAGCGGTTCGATATGGGTCATCCATTCTCTTGATTTCCTTTGCCCCATTTCACTTCTCCTTATTTATGTTTTTACCCTTTTTTTTTTTACCTACTTTCATTTAAGTCCTTAAATTTACTTAAAAGCCCCAATTTTTAAAAATTTCTTTCATTTACACCCAAATTCTAAATTTTATTTACATTTCTTTTCTTTTAGATGGATATTACATAGATTATCTAACTATTCAAGAATTACAAACTTTCTTCACTCTCCGTATACAGGTTACAATTAACCAAAAAAAAAAGAAACTTTATGTACATATATATATATATATAAATTTAAAGTATAGTTTACCCAACCATTAAAGAATTACAAACCTTTATCACTCTCCTTATATAAGTTATGATTAAACTTAAAAAATAAACTTTACATACATATGTATAGAATAATTTTCATAATATATTTGAGTTAGCTAAGGATAAACCATTAAAGAGATTTTTTGGAATCCATTCTACATTGGAATCCATTTCTGCTTAGTCTTTTTTTATTTATTCTCTCCTATTTCAATATCACAATTAATAGAACTTTCCTAGGTCTAGGAGTATTTTTTATCATTCAATTGGTAATTTGGCTGAGATCGAAAGTATTTATATAGAGCAACCATTGAGTTTTATGGTTAAAGGGCATGAAGATAAAGTGTTGAAATTGAAGAAAGTTTTGTATGGTTTAAAGCAAGCGTCAAGGGTATAGATAACTGTATAAATAAGTATTTTGAAGATAATGGATTTGTTCGTTGTCTTCATGAATATGCTATTTATGTGAAGTATCATGCTAATAGTGATATTTTATTTATTTATCTATATGTGCATGATCTCATCTTCACTAACAATAAACTAAGTTTGTTTGAATAATTGAAGAAAACCATGTTACTTGAATTTGAGATAATAGATATTGGGTTCATGTTTTACTATTTGGGTCTTGAGGTAAAACAAATGGAATATGACATTTTCATTGCTTAAGAAAACTATGCAAAAGAAATTTTAGAGAAATTCAAAATATTGAATTACAATTCTGTGAATAAGCATATGGAATGTGAAGTCAAGTTATCAAAGTTTGATAATGGGGAAGAGGTCGATCAAACTTTTTTTAGAAATCTTATGTAAAATTTAAGATACTTGATTTTTAAAAGACTCGATATCTTTTTTGCGGTTGGGCTAATTAGTTATTTTATGGAAATTCTTATCATCTCCCACATAAATGTTGCTAAAACAAATTCTATGTTACCTTAAAGATACTATTAATTTTGAGTTATTTTATTCATCATCTAATGATTTCAAATTTATAGGACTTTTGTGCTAGTGATCTTACTGGAGATGTTGATGATAGAAAAAGTATAATTGGTTTTGTCTTTTTTATGGGTGATTCCGCAATTATATGAAGTTCTAAGAAGTAAACCATTATTAGATTGTCAACTTGTGAATCTGAATATGTGGCTTTAACTTCTTGCACTTGTCATACCATATGACTTAGAAGGTTGTTGAAGGAACTTAATTTGATAGAAGAGGGAGTTATTGAAATTTCTATTGATAATAAGTTCACACAATCATTTGCTAAGAATCCTGTTCTTCGTAAATGAAGCAAGCATATAGATATAAGGTACCATTTTATTAGGAATTGCATTGCTAAAAAAAAAAGTTGAGCTTAAGTACGTAAAGACTTAGGATCAAGTTGCGGATATTTTCACCTAAGTCACTTAAGTTTGAAGTTTTTCAAAGACTACATGTTAATTTTAGAATGAAAATGAAAATTTCAAATTAAGGAAGAGTTTAGAAATAATGATTTGCAAGTTAAAGAGATTTTTTATCTTTTAATGAGTTAAAAATAATAATTGAGACTTAACTATGGAGTTAACGATATAAATGTGTGTTTTTTAATTTTTGTCGATTATAGTTAATGAATTAAATTTCGATGAATCTTTTAAGTTTCCTAGATAGTTATGATTTATAAATTAGAGTTAATTGTCATTCATGTATTTGAAATTTTAAGAGTTGTATCAGTCTCTATATATATATCTACTTGAAGATTTTTTTACAATAACCACAAATAAAAACTTGAGTGTTTTTATTAGTTTTTCTTTCTAATTTCTCTTATTTTTTAACAAAGTATTAAATTAAGGTAGCATATCTCTTTAAACATATTCAACAAATGCAAACCTTTATGGCAGTCGGGTATGAGAAGTAGAAAGGCATCTATTATGAAATATGAGAAACTTTATGATGATTCAGAGACCTTTTTGTTGTATCCTCAGGTCCAGGTAGGCACCACAATAGAAGTGCCCTTGGATTTGAGCAATTGAATCAATTTGGTCTGTTTCTTTTTCTTTAACAAAGTATCAAGGGGTTGCAATCCATGAACAAAAAAATGTTTACATATTGGTTAAGTAGTCCTCTCTACATATTTAAATACACACATACAAATAGATGTCTATATTTACATGTAACCTCGTATAATTTTATCTTCTCAAATTTATCCCCCACACTTTCAATTGAATCAACTCATACCTTGTTTATTTCATCTGTTATTAGTTTGAAGACCATTTTATATACTTGTCACTTTTGCCATTATATTTGTAACGGCTCCGAAAATTCAAAAGAAAATACATATAATAATCTAAATGCGGAAGCGAAATAAAATATTAAGGTTAACATCCCTTACACAATAACTTAAAAGTACTAAACAATATCACAGAATAAGTTCTCTAAAAGAAATACGAAAAATGAGAAAAATAAAAGAAACTATAAAGCATCTAGATCTATTCGCCGTCTTCTTGTGGATCAAGCTCGGGAACCAAGTCCTCCTGATCTGAAATGATTAAATAAGGAATGAGCTACACTAGCTTAGTAAGGACATCACACTATATGACCATCACAGAAGTAAAGGTTGGTAGAAAACAAAAACAATCAGTGGATCACAAATTATAAACCAATACAATTATTTAAAATAAAACCACTTACCCTTTTTCTTACCCTTGGAGAATCTGTGAAAACAACCTATAAAGACAATAACATCATACAGATCACAATTTCATGCATAATCAGTAACATAAAATACATCATAAATTTATATTCATTAACAATAACTGATTATCACCGTTTCTCGTTTTTACCAGCCCACTAATATCCATGGGGATCTATAGGGGTATCCCCACTACACATGAACCTTCTTCTTAACAGTCTTAATTCCAGGACCGTCCCCATACCCCGTCCTGTATGAGGGTGAAGCGGGCCGTCCCGATACCCCGTCCAGTGTGAGCGTCAAATGACCAAGTCTCCATATCTCGTTCGGTATGAGACGACGTTCACGGTGGGGTTCCCTATGAACCCGGTCCGTCCACCATCTCCCAGGATATCTAGTGAGGCTGTCACTTTATCCATTTATCAGATCACGTCCCATTCCTATTTGTCCTTAATCTCCGTCACCAAATCAACAATAGTGAAGTAAGTGATGCATGCATTTAAAACCATAGAATAGATAAGTTAGATACCATAATACATTTAAACTGTAAAATAAATCAAACAGGAATCGACAAAGAATAATGTCTGGTTCGGGCTCCATTAGCAATCATAATTAATTATGCATATCTATTTAATTTATACAAAATACAATATTATTATTTATTCAAACTTCACATCTATGATAGGAAATAGAGAAGATGAGTCCTTACTTAATACGACGCCGAAAACTAGATTGTCACTGCGCCTACGGGCGGCCCCTAGGTTCTCTGAATTTTTTCTTCGGAAACTAAAACACGCTTATGGTACCTACACATGTCCCAAATAACCCAAAAAATCAGACTCAGGGCCTACTCGGTCAATTTCAAAATTCCGGCACAGCGGCTCCGCCGTGCTTCAGCGACGACGACGCTGCAAACAGCGGCGATCCGACTCGAGTTAGCTGTTTTTGGCCGTTTTCAGTCGAATTCAGCCAAACTTGCATCGGTTCCTGTGAGAAAATACACTTAGGGCCCTCGGTGGGCCAGAAAAACATAGAAAACTGAAACTCACCGGTGGTGGGGCTCTCCGGTGCGGCGGCTCCTCCGGCTCACTATGAAGTTGGGTGTTTTGCTCCGGTCAACCTGTAGAGGAGGAAACGGTGATCACAATAGTGGAAAAATCACATCGAACGGGAATCAGGAAGGGCCTCATCGGAGGTAAAAACTGAAACACCCCGCGGCAGCGCCGCTAAGCTTCGGTGGCGTTTTCTGGCCAATTGGCCGGTGCTTTCACTCCGATTTGGCCATATGTGGGTTTAGAATCAAATTCTGAGCAAAGAATAGAATTTTTTACCTCGTTTGGCGGCTGAAAATTGCTTTGGTATGGCGGCGGGTGGCGACAGTCGGCTCCCCGACGGCTGGGCTGTCTTCTCCAGCGAGGGGCTCTGGCTGCTAGGGTTGGGGTTTGGGTGCGGATGGGGTTATTTATACCCATCTACTTTTGATTTGAGTCATCAATCGCTTTTAATATGGACCGTCCGATCGCGATTAAATAGGGAGTGAATCTTGATCGTTCATCGTGATTCAATCTGGACCGTCCGTGCGTGATTCAATTTGGACCGTCCGTACGCGATGCAATCTGGGTCGCCCTTGCGCATTTTTTATCTGGGTCGTCCGTGCGCGCGAAAACGGATCTCAGCCGTTCGATCGCGCGCACGCGGATCGCCCACGTGACTCCCTCCCGCGTGGCCTCTCGCGTCAGCGTCTCTGCCACCTGGCGCGTCTTGGTTGGTCGGGGCTGCTGACCGAGCAGCTGATGTGGCACAACTTTTTAAAATTGTATTTTGACTCCCGGTTTTCGATTTTTCTTTCAAAAATACCTCAGAGCTCAAATTTTCAACACTTTTTTTTAAAAATTGTTTTCAATTAAGTCCCTAAATAATTTTTACCCATTATTATTATTATTATTATTAAAATAAATTAAACTAAATTCAATTCAATTAATACATATTTTATATTTATATAAAATTAATAAAAATAAAATAAAATAAAAATAATTAGGTGTTACAATATTATTATAAATATATGTATACATGTCATATGTGTGAAATCTTAAAGTGCGTTTTGATTTTCAAATAAATTCATATAATTTACTCTTATAAACATGGTAACATGTCAAGCTAAACAAAAAAATTGTCTTGGTTTTATTTGATGAGGATCATTCTTTATCTCCTAACCACTCAAAATATTAGAGAATTGGTTATGATTTCTCTTTAAGAGCGAACAAAATTCGAGCTATATCAGAAAATTGGATCAGACAGACCTAGTCCTCATGTGAGCCGGTTCTTGATCCAAGAGATTCTGAACCGAAGGATACTGGTCAGTTCCATTCTAGTTCTAGTCTCTTATTATTTTGGACTCCTTAAATCAAGTATATATGTGTATGTATGTATAGTAAGCAGAAGAAAAGGTTGAAGAGCCCAAAATTACCCAAAACACATACCGGACATATTGGACACTCCTAAATCCATACTAACATATATACACACACACACACACATATATATATATAAACACATATTGGACACTCCTATATCCAAACTAACCAAACCACCAGAGCAGCATATTCACAAGAACCAATATACTTGAAAATCTTTAAACATAATAAACCACTCCAATCATCTCCAGGATGAAATACCAACAACCATCATCAAAAATTTATTTGCATGCATGTTGAACGAACTTCCTTTTTATATATGTAGTTATGATTTGTGATTAATACAATTTATTCTATATTCAAACATTTCAAGATTAAGGACAGGACCAACCCACTCAACATCATTTTTTTGAAAGAAAAAAAACAAAGAGAAACAGAAAATACAAGGGGCAACACAACGACGAGCGACATGAAGTACGTGATATAGTAATATTCATACATTATACGTATATTTATATATATATATATGCATGTGGAGGAGAACTTGGCCAAGTCATGGATTCACTCTCCACCTTACCCTCCACATCCTCCGCAACCTCCACATCCTCCACCACCTCCACAGCCTCCACCACCTCCGCAGCCTCCACAACCGCCACCACCTCTTCCATGTTCTTCATGACCACCGCTGGTGCCACTATTACCGCCGCCCTTAGTAGCTTTAGGAGCTGGTGCTTCTGTTTGAGCTCCAGCTCCAGACAATATAACTATCCCACCATCTCTAGTACCACTCTGCTTATCACCGCTTTGTTTAGTCTCGCCAATTTCAAGATCACGAGTTACATAACTTTGTTTCGACGCCACTGTTCGAGTTGATCTTACTTGATTTTGTTTCCCTTTACGGCTGCCTCCTTTGCACTTGCAGAGGCAACATAAGATGATCATGGCTGCAGCCACAGACCCACATACTATGAGGACAATGGCATATGCTTTCATTGTGTTTATGTACTATGCACATATGTATGTATGTATATTGCTTTTTTCTTGTAGCTACTCAGAGCTGAATTCCGTTAGTGTTATCCCTTTTCTATTTATATATGCATGTAGTTTAATTTCGTAAATAATAAATTCTGTGAAAAAGAAATTTTTTGTAAGTTTACATGTTATTTTCCGTAGACTTTAGAGAAACATGAAGGAAGTTTTCATGTTTAGTTGACTTTGAATCCGCACAAGGAATTTTTCTCTTGCGTTATTATTATTTCCTATTTCTTGTGACATAAGCCATTTTCATTAATAATAGGCTCTGCATAAAATGTCTATATATATATATGTATATATATATATTTGAAGTATAGATTATTTAACCATTCAACAATTACAAAGCTTTATCCCTCTCGGTGTATGTTACTATTAAACTGTTAAAAAAATCAACTTAATGTACGTATATATAAAAATTTTAAATATAGATTATCCAACCATTAAAAAAATATAAAATCTTTATACCATCCGTAAATGGTTACGATTAAACTTTAAAAAATAAAATTTATATACATATATATACATATATATAACTTTAAAATATAGATTATTCAACTATTTAAGAATTACAAACCTTGGGTTACGATTAAACTTACAAAAAAATTGAACTTTACATGCACATATATATATATATATATATATATAATCTATAAATTATCCAACTCTTCAAGAATTACAAACATTTATAATTCTTTTTATATGGTTTACGTTTAATCAGTATTAAGATTAATCATTAATTAATTGATGTTAAACTGTTTAATTAATTAATTTGTTAATCATAACTGATTTTGTCTTTTTCCTTATACTATTGTACAATTTGTATAAAGTGAGTGTTGCCCAAATCATATCAAAAATATATATCAGAAAATTTTCTTTTTCTCCTCTGTTCCTAACATGGTATCAAAGCTCGTTCTTTTAATCAAAAAATCTTTAGCTCAGTGATTGAGCTTGAAATTTTAATCCTCAATGGCTAGAGAGCCATCAGATGATTCACAAAATCCCTTCTTCCTTCACAGTGCCGATGTGTCCAACCTTCTCAATGGCAACAACTACAACATATGGGAGAGAGCAATCAGAATAGCCTTGAATGCTAAAAATAAACTGGGCTTCATAGATGGAACTTACGACCAACCGAACAGTACCGATTCCACTGCCGGAGCTTGGTCACGATGTAATAGCATAGTGACTTCTTGGTTGTTGAATGTTGTAACAAAGGAAATAACTGACAATTTATTATACCATGAGAATGCACAATCCATTTGGACAAATTTGAGGCTCCGTTATCAACAAAGCAATGCTCCGTGCATCTACCAGCTGAAGCAGAGCATGAACAGCCTCGTTCAAGGATTACTCAGCATCAACGCATATTATACACGAATGAAAACCATTTGGGATGAACTCAAAACTTACCAACCAGTCCCAACCTGCCATTGTAGCAACATGAAGGCTTGGAATGATTATCAAGAGCAGGAGTTTGTGATGATATTTTTGATGGGTTTGAATCCTTCCTACGCGGCTGTTAGGGCTTAAATCTTGATGATGAAATCTTCGCCATCCATTTTGAAGGTTTTCTCGTTGGTGGTGCAAGAAGAACGGCACCGTGCGATTGGCTTCAACGCATGCATAGAGGCGACTGCGGGGTCTACTTCTTCTGTTGCCCTAGCTCAAGGTCGAAGACGATCCACCTGTTCACACTGTGGGCTCATGGGCCACACTGTGGACAGATGCTACCGGTTACATAGATATCCACCAGGTTTCAAGCCCAAGCCCGTCATGTTCCAACCCAATCCAGGCCCACTCCTGGCACTAAATCATTTAATTCATTTGGGTCTGGATCCAGGTCCACTCTCTCTTCTGCAAACCGGGTCTCAACCCACGAACCGAATCCTCCAGTACACATCTCTTCTCCTTCTTCCTCGGGCACGCATCCTCTTGTGCGACAGGCGCAGAGCTTCGCCTCCGCCACTGCCTGCTTGCCGATGCTTGATTCCGTTGCCTCGGTTGACTCTCTGAGCACGTCACAAATCCAGGAGATTATTGCCCACCTAAGAACACGGCTCCACCAACCGTATTGCGCCACCTCGTTGGACAGCTTCTCTCCACCCATCAACAACACTATTTCTGACCTTTACGCGGCAAGTATATCACCAATCCCCTTCTGCCTTTCCAATTTCACACACACACTTACCTCTAAATGCTGGATTATTAACTTTGGAGCCACACATCACATATGTTGCACACCTACCCTCTTCACCACCCTTAAGCATGTTGAACCTATTCCACTTACTTTACCAAATGGGAGTTCAGTGCTAGTCACTCAACTTGGAAATGTGTCACTCACCGACACCCTAACCTTACATGATGTCTTATTTGTTCCTCACTTTTCTTTTAATCTTGTCAGTGTCAGCATGTTAACCATCGCACACAACTGTACAGTTAATTTTTTTTTTCACTCTTGTGTCATCCAGGACCACACTCGAGACTTGTTGATTGGGAATGGTAAACGCATTGGCAACCTCTACTACTTAATTACTAGGTCTTTTCATTTTTCCACTGTTAACACTATTTCCACTAATTCTAAAAGTAGCCTATGGCACTTTAGAATAGGTCATCCTTCCAATGTCAAACTTCAGTACATTAATAAAGGTTTACAGATTTCGAATATTTCTCATTGCAAAATTTGTCATTTGGCTAAACAACGTAAATTGTCTTTTGTTTCTCACAATAAATTATCTGCTCGTCCGTTTGATTTAATCCACATTGATATTTGGAGCCCTTTTTCTACATCTACTATTGAGGGATACAAATATTTTCTTACCATTGTTGATGATTGCACTCGCACTACTTGGGTGTATCTCATTCGTCAAAAGTCGGATGTTCTTACTATTTTTTCTAACTTTTATACTCTCATCCTTACCCAATATCAAATTCCCATTAAATCTGTGAGATCTGACAATGCACATGAATTAAATTTTTATGCATTTTTCAAGTCCAAAAGTATTATTTCTTATCATTCCTGTGTTGAGACTCCTCAACAAAATTCAGTTATCGAGCGCAAATATCAACACATTTTAAATGTGGCACGTGTCTTACTATTTCAATCCCAAGTCCCTATTGTCTATTGGCACGATTACGTCTTGACCGTTGTTTACTTGATAAACTGTACACCTTCCTCTTTGTTATCTAACAAAACCCCTTTTGAACTATTAACTAATAAAAAACCATCTTATAAACATTTGCGTACCTTTGGTTGTCTATGCTATTGCTCAACTTTCGATAGTCATCACCATAAATTTTCACCTTGTTCTAGAGCCTGTGTCTTCCTTGGTTACCCATCAGGTTACAAAGGATATAAACTTCTCGACATTGAGAGCCATCAAATCATCATCTCTCGAAATGTCATTTTTCATGAACATATCTTTCCATTTCTTTCATCTCACTCACCTAGTCCCATTCACAATGATTTTTTTCATGATCGTGTCTTACCTCTTCCTCTCAACACACCTACACACTCATCGGTTTCTTTTGATTCACCTTTCAACCCACCGCATGACACTATCCAAATCCCACCACCTCGACCTCTGCGTCTCACACGACCACCTTTTTATCTGTCTGACTATCACTGTTACCATACAGATATAAATGCACTTTACCCCATTTCTTCCTTCCTTACTTATACAAAGTTTACCCCTCAATATCACAACTTTATTTTTGCTCTTTCCTCCCACACTGAGCCTACCACCTTCTTCGAGGCTGTCCAATATGACGTTTGGAGGACCGCTATGAATATGGAGCTACGTGCCTTGGAAAACAATAATGCTTGGTCTGTTGTATCTCTTCCACCTGGGAAGAAATCTATTGATTGTAAGTGAGTTTACAAAGTTAAATATCAAGCTTATGGGACCATAGAGCGATACAAAGCCCGTCTGGTTGCTAAAGGCTACACACAACAATTTGGTATTGATTTCATTGACACTTTCTCTCCAATTGCAAAATTAGTTACTGTAAAAATTTTGCTTTCACTAGCTGCTATTAATGGTTGGAGTCTGACTCAATTAGACGTCACTAATGCTTTTCTTCATGGTGACCTTCAAGAAGAAGTTTTTATGAATATTCCTCCAGGATATTCTCCTCGAAAGGGGGAGATTTTTCCACATCAACCTGTTTGCCGGCTACACAAGTCAATCTATGGGTTGAGACAGGCTTCCTGACAGTGGTTTCACAAGTTCTCACAAGCATTACTTCACGAAGGTTTCCATCAGTCACAATGTGACCACTCCTTGTTTGTCAAGCATCAGGGTAATATTTTTCTAGCATTGTTGTTGTATGTTGATAATATTGTCATCGCTTGTAACGATAATCATGCCATCAATGAACTCAAAGTTACACTCAAACAGAAATTTAAGATGAAAGATTTGGGAACTCTCTGATACTTTCTTGGACTTGAAATTGCAAGAAATGACACAGGAATCACCTTATGTCAGAGAAAATATGCTTTGGATCTATTAACTGAAACTAGGTACCTTGGTTATAAGCCCTCATCTACTCCCATGGAATCACATCAAAGGATATCCAAAGACGATGGAGAACCTCTGCGTGATATCACTAGTTATCGGCGACTGATTGGAAAATTGTTGTACTTGACCATCACTCGTCCTGATATATGTTATTCAGTCAATAAACTAAGTCAGTTCTTAACTGCTCCCAGGACCAGTCATCTTCAGGCTGCCTTGCGGATTCTTCAGTACATCAAGAGAACACCTAGACAGGGTCTCTTCCTTCCTTCATCATCTACCATCTAAATTAAGACTTTTTCTGATACTGATTGGGGCACATGTCTTGATATTAGAAGATCTCTAACTGGTTATTGTGTTTTTCTTGGACCTTCATTAGTCTCATGAAAATCAAATAAACAACAAGTTGTATCTCGGTCATCTGCAGAAGCCGAGTATCGTTCCATGGCCAATACTACATGTGAAATTATGTGGATTTTGAATTTGTTACGAGATTTAAAGGTACAACATCAAGATCCTGCATTGCTTTACTGTGATCATCAGGCAGCTCTACACATTGCTTCAAATCTAGTGTATTATGAGAGAACAAAACATATTGAACTCGACTGTCATTTTGTCCGAGAAAAAATTCAAGATGGTACCTTGAAGACAATGCATATATCCACTCGTAATCAACTTGCGGATTTAATGACAAAAGCACTTCATCCTACACAGTTTGACAATTTGCTGAACAAGATGAGTACAATAAATTTATATTCTCCATCTTGAGGGGGAGTATTAAGATTAATCATTAATTAGTTGATTTTAAACTTTTTAATTAGTTAGTTTGTTAATCATAACTGATTTTGTCTTTTTCCTTATGCTATTGTACAAGTTGTATAAAGTGAGTGTTGCCCAAATCATATCAAAAATATATATCAGAAAATTTTCTTCTTCTCCTCTATTCCTAACGATCAGAAAACGAGCTTGTAGATATATATATATATATATATATATATATAAATTTAGAGTATAAATTATCCAACCATTCAAGAATTACAAACCTTTGTCATTCTTGTACATATATAGATAAGTTTGGATAAAAAACTTTAAAAAGCACATAAGGATTATAATCGAATAGTATCCTATGGAACCAGCTGCATGCTGACAAACAAATGATCTTTATAATATATTTGAGCTGAGTGTTTTAACTGAGGACAAACCATTAACGAGATTTTTTGAAATCCATTCTGTATTGGAATCCATTTCTGCTCAGTGTTGTTTTGTTTATTCTCACCTATTTCAATGTACGATTAATATAACTTCCCTGGGTTTAGGAATGTTTATCATTCAGTTTGTAATTTTGCTGAGATCGAAAGTTTATAATTGAGTTTGTACTTAAAAAATCAAATCCAGTTAGACTCAATGAATTGGATCATATTAAACAAAACAGTTTTCCTTTCTGTCTTCAGTTTGAAGTTGGAAAATTTGAAAATTTTCTTTCTACAATGTATATATTGAGAGTACAATATATATATACATTAAAATATATATTTTTTTCTTTCTACAATATATATATATATATATTAAGTACAACATAATATATATTAATTTTACTTTAAATAAAAGTCAGAACAATTCAATCTCCACCACCACATCCTCCACAACCTCCACAGCCTCCGCATGATCCTCCACAGCCTCCACAACCACCGCCTTCTCCACCATCTCCCGTACTTCCCGCACCTTCCACTTCGTTACTTTCGACACCACCAGCAGCTGTCGCCGACACTTCTATCTCGGCTTCAAGTCCACCTCCAACGAATATAACCAGTCCACCATCTCTAATACTGTCGCTTCTGCCAAGTTTTTTATTCTTCTCCCCTTCAACGTCGCCATTAATATTATTACTTGGTTGAGCTGCCGTAAAAGTACTCCTCCTTGCCTGATAATTACGTGTTAGCTTGTTTTTCCGATTGCCTGGCTTCGGCCAGAGGCAACATAATATTAAAACGGCAAGGGCGTACCCACCGAATGCTATGAGGATAATCGAATCTGTCTTCATCTTCACTGTTTTTTTTTTTTTTTTTGTGAAGCTGATTAGAGTCATCATTTATCTATGAATGTCAATGGATTGCGTAAATTGGAAGATGGCAATTATATATATATATATGTATGTTACAACTTGTTTTGGTATAGACTTGAGAGAAACAGCAAGGAAGTTCTGCTTCGTTGACTTTCTTCTTGTTTCCTCGTCTCTTCTCGTGAGATAAGCCCATTTCATTAATATTAGAAATTTTCTTTGAAAAATACAAAAACATCTACGAAAATCAACTTCATGTTTAATACTTTTCATCTTTTATAAGTGGTTATAGCTTGGAATTGTGCATTTTTTGTGCCCTTATTAGAAAGTGGTGTTATAATTTATAACTCTATTCATCATCTTATATGTATTTCTGTCTTAAAAATAATAATAATGATCAATGAAGTTATTATTATGATTAGTATTTATATACTATTTAATTAATAAAATATATATATATTTTTACTAAAAATAATAACAACAAAGTGATTTTAGAAGGTGCCACATTATGATGCAATTACAGAATTCTTTTAGTAGAAAGACATACAGTTCATTATTTAGATACACTTTGCACGCAATAATAACACACAAGACACTAACACAATTAGAAAAACACACATGAAGAATAAATATATAAGTCATTCAACCAACAAATGATTGGTCCAATAACACAATGTATTCAATGATAAATGAGGGGAAAATAGTAGACAAGCCGAGTCTCCAATCCACCACCATAACTAACTTGTTACAGCCTTCAGCATAACCAAAGATTTATTTATGGATGAACAAAAGGGTATTTAAGCCCAAAAAGAGAGAAAATTAAACTCATAGTCATTAGTACCTGTTCTTCCTTGCTACTCAAGTCTGGCTTCTACTAGTTCAATGTAAAATAATCAGATAACCCAAAAACATATATTCCTCATGGAAAAATTCAGCAGCGGATACCAAATTCTCATTGCCTACCTGGTGAATTAAACTTTCCTTTCTCAAAAACAAGAAACATTTAGGCACACAAATGTACAGACTGTACGTATCATGTATGTTTATAAGTGCATGTACGTACATTCATCGATTTATAAAATTAATATCTCCTTGATTTGTCAAACTAACAATTCAAGTCAGGAAATTTTCTTGGAAAAAAATAGCAACTTGAAGATTTAAGATATCAGACAAAAGATATAGCGCACTTACAAAGAGGACACTCAGATGAGTAAGGCTACAATCAAATCCTCAGCCAGCAATATAACCGCCACCAGCAAAGAGCGGGGCAGTAATTGGGCACAGGATCTGCCACATTGTTTCTTCACGGTCCTCTGCTTCACCCATAACTAGAAAAAACATATGGTGAGAAGGGAACATACCATCAAAATGGCATTGAGACCTTCACCTTAACCATTCCGATTCAATTGTCATTGAATAGTCTCTTTCCTGGAAGAGAATAATTAAACTTTTCCATCTAGGTCTATTTGGAGTAAAACGTTTATGTTGAGAAAAATTTTAAAAGATAGGTTAGCTTTAAACAATATTTTGTACTACCTGAGAGGAAAAAGAAGAGAAGACTAATAGAAAAATTCAATTTCTAATTTGTGTTTGTCCATATAAATTTTCAAATATATTAATATATATAGGTACTAACATAACTCTTAAAATTTCAAATCTATAAATCATAATTAACTATAATATATGAACTACTTAAAAAAAATTCAAAAAACACATATTAATTATTATATTTATAACTTAAATTAAACTTAATATACATGAATATTTTTGACATTTTATATAGAACTAAAACAAATCTCATTCCCCATCCAACCTCGAGCAACCATTTTTGAAACAGTCAAAAACCATACCGAGCTGCCATACATGTCTAAGAAGATGCTCACGCTCCCCACAAATTAATCCAGCATGAACCCGTATTCAATAAAGCTGCAATCGATTTCTTACCAATATTTACAGCTGCATATGTAAATTGGTTGGCTTATTACCTCATAAAAGAAACTTGAGATAAAAATTCAGACTACTTTCAGCATTTCCAATTTAATGAACTCCAGCCAATAAGCCACACCAACCAGGATTCCTCCTCTTATAGATTCTTAAACATATAGAAGACATCATCAATAAATCCAATTACACATATGCATCAAGAAGAATTCTTCCCACCTCAGGGTCATCTTCAAAAACCAAACTTAATCACATCGCAATACTATCACTAGGCAGAAATTACTTGGGTAAGTACGTTATAATGTGTCAGGGCCTCGGTTCATTAGAACGGAACCGGGGCCAGCTGATATTCATATTAGTTCACGCATTTCATCAAACAGATGTCGGGCACCACCAAGTTACCACTAATCATAGGATTGTTTGGAAGAAAAGAGCATACTCATGGAATCCAGCTTTGATATAGAATGAAGTGAATTGGGATGTGTCTTCTCTATCATAAAAACCTTATCAAATGATTTTGCGACGGTGAAACACTGTCATTATAGCCGAACCCTGTAGTTTCCTGCAACTTCGTGAAAAAGCTCAAGTGGGATTAGAGCATATAACACGGTGTTTTTCCACTTTTTTAAATAATATAACAAAATATTAATTAAAAGAGATTATTTTAATAATTAATATGAAATTAATTCTCAAAATTTAAAATTCTCTTTTAATTTGTTCTCCAATATTTTATTTATTTATTTAAAATATTAAATTTTGCTCTATTTCTACGTTCTTTTAACACAAGATTTTGAGTCTGGCAAATGAATATTTGACCATTAAGTTTTATAAATATATATATATATATATAGAGTTTTCCAGCATTTTTATTGATTGATCTAAATTGGACATCCAAATTACACCAATTTGAATTATCCAAAAATATTTTATATATTATTACTTTTCAATTCAATTCAATAAAAATCCAAAAAATGAATAGGATCCTAAGTAACCAGAATATAATTTAAAAAATTAAAATAATTAAATGATATTTAAATAATAACTTAAAAAATAATTATTTTTAAGTAATTAAATTATTAACTATTAGGTTTAATATTGGAGAGTGGCAATCTTGTAAATATACGAATTCCAGGATCATATACCTATGTCTCGTCCAGAAGCTCATTAAACGTGTGGTGTACCTTGGCTAATCCTTCTCTGCTCTGCTGCAAGAAGAAAAACTGAAGGAGAATCCAATCGTCCTTCAAAAATTTCAAGGATAATTGCCATGGCGGGTGTTGACATCTTGAAGCTATCACTTCTCTTCAACCTGCTTTCTGTCTCAAACTTTGGCAATCTGTGGCCTGAAACTAACCAGCGCCATGTAAGTGAATACCCACCTTCATGCACCCGCATAGAATGTCCTACCTACCAACTCATTCACGTCGGCAATGGCTTCGAGATTCGTCGCTATAACTCTACTGTCTGGATCTCAACTTCCCCAATTCAGGACATCTCTCTTGTTGAAGCCACCAGAACTGGATTCTTACAGTAACATCCTTCATCTTTTCTTTTTCCCATTTCCCTCCCTCAAGCTTGTGACTTTATGCGTTGTTGCAGGCTGTTTGATTACATTCAGGGGAAGAACAAGTACCAAGAGAAAATAGAGATGACAGCTCCAGTGATAACTCAAGTTGCACCCAGTGACGGACCCTTCTGTGAATCTTCTTTTGGTGTCAGCTTTTATGTCCCAAAACTAAACCAAGCAAACCCACCTCCTGCTAAGGGTCTCCATGTCCAGAGATGGAAACCTACATATGCTGCAGTGAGGCAATTCGGTGGCTTTGTCTCAGATTCTAATGTTGGAGAAGAAGCTGCTGCTTTGAAAGCTAGTCTTGAAGGCACTGAGTGGCTTAAAGCCATTGAGAAAAGCCGGGTAGATCATGCCGCCTATACAATAGCTCAGTATAATTCTCCCTTTGAGTTTGAAAATAGGGTGAATGAAATCTGGATGTTATTTGAGCTGGAAGATTAAATTGTCGTTTGAGAAGAAAAGGGTTTTGCCTGGTGAATAAATTGAGGCCTTTTCTTTGGTTATGTATACAAGTTCGTGCCACTAAATATATCCTGCTTGTAGTATTGAATAAAATATTACTCTTTCCTGTTGTTGTAGTTTTCCACATTTTCTTGCTTCTACAACAGACTATAAGTTCTTATTATTCCAGATAAAAAATTATTTGGATTTGGACACGTTGATTGAAAAAACCAACTTCATTAGCTTCAATTTGAGGTTTACATCGATAAGAATGACCCTCAGTTTGTTCAATGAACTAGAACTTAGAGAGTCTCTGAGAAATGAAGAACTTTACAAATTTGAGAAGTAATTTGAAGAGACAACAAGAATATTTCTTTTTTCCTGGTTTTCTTTTTTTCTTATATGATTCACACGCCCCAATCAACAAAGCATTGAAACAAAAATTTTGGGGCACCAAGTCAACCTGCCTAAGTAAAATCTACGAAATCAGTTGAAATCCTCCATGAACTATTGTATACAATGAGTGGATGAAGTCATCATCCGCTCATAAGGGTATTTCAGATTACTCCCATATTTTACATACATGCTGGAGTTACAATCAGAAGAGGATTCACTCAAAGAATCACTGACTTGTTTTACTCTGTCTCTTTTCTGCACTCGGTTTAGAGTGTGCCAGGACGAGTATGAATCAACGACATAACCCTTCTCCTCCGAAAAGAACCTAGTCTGTAGCCTACTATTTGCAAACATTCTACAAGCAACGGTATTATGAGAGGATGATTCCAGACCATATGGAGTGCTGAAGATTGAGAATGGATCCGCATCTGCATAATCCACTGTGCTGAAAGAGTCTCTAGTGCTCTCAGTTGTGAAAGATGCCTCATCTGAACTTGTAAATAGGGACCAATCACTCAATGTAGCATCAGAGAACTCCATGCTGGGTAGCTGAGCAGATGTTTCCATCGTTGGCAGGCTATTATTGTTTACACTCCTACAAATACCATTCATGGTATGATTGGCAAAATTGGTACCAATTTCCGGTCTGGGATCTGGCGAGGGCTGTGTGCCAACAAAATGATAGTCAGGTTTTCTTTCATCTGTTCTTGAAGGCTTGTGATCTTTTGATATGCTGTGCTTAGCCGGGGTTATAACTTGTTTCCTAATGGTTTTCACCATTTGCACTCTTTGAGGACGAGGACAAGACCTATGAGACATCAAACACTTGAAAATCTAAGTGGAGCATAATAGATGCAGGCTGCTAAAAACTGAACATATTAACAGACATACAAATTATCTTCACATATAAATGTAAAAGACAATTTAAAATGCAAAAGGAGGGAAAATGGAGAGGGCTAGAAGGGAAAAGTAGAAATCAATTATTTCAAGGTCTACCTCATGTAAAATAAGATATATGCTCCTTCTGACATCACCTGGCTCATTGGCACTGGACGAACCTGTGAGCAAGAAAAATCTTAAAAACCCCAACACAAAAAAGAATACTATGTAAACATTAGCACAATTGAAGCACAGGCTGTCCTATCAAATCCTAAAATCCACTTCACAAGCAATACTTTTCTTTTGAGATAAAAAGTCACTTCACAAGCAATATAAATAGCAGAAGCTGAACAGACATGAAAAATACAAGCATCATAAGATTTCTTTCTTCCAATTTTTTTTACAAAGCACGAGTTTTCTTGATTATGATCATGGAGAATGAAATTATGAAAGCCTGATCCTCCAGTAAATTATATCATTCAAAGATACTACATTCATATCAACCACCAAAATAGTACTGAAGATATAATGGTACTTCAAGAGTTATCAATGGCAGAAATGCTAACTGTCCAAATATGCTTGATAACAAGACATGAAGCAATCCAAGTTAAACATGGGTCTCAAATTAAAGATTAGTCTAATGAGTGTTACACATCAAAGTAATGCTAGTAGGTTCCATCAGCAGAGAAAATTTTGATGCGAAGTATTTTTCCAAATTACTATTAAATAAGGTTTCTTTATTAAGAGAACATATATATATTATATACAGAGACACGAAGGTAGTGTCACCCATGTACAACCTGAAACCCTTCTTTCTGTTCTTGAGGAAACAAAGATCCAACATTAAAGAAGGGAATCAGACAAAAAATCACTGATATCCCCAAAACCTTCTCCACTAAGTACTATTGAATAAGATTATAATGGATGCTATTTATATAAGGTGAATTTCTTCCCGGAAAGACTAAGGAAGATTTTGGATCGAACATTGTATATCTTTCTTAGAGGAAAGGAATGAAGGCACCTTCTGCCAAAAGAAACCCTCTATGGAGGAAACCTTTTCAACCAAAGCACCTAAGGGAGATGAGGTAATGTTACGTATTTCATTCCTGTAGAACACATCACCAGGCATATCCTCACACAACCACAGACATCACAACTCTTCATCTTTTGACACATCATCAAGGTTTCCACCAACCAACTAGAGCCTCACCTTCATTCTTTATGGATAACATATCAATCCTACAGTTTTAAACCTAATTTAGATGTTCCTATGACTTCACAAGGACAGGCAGTTCCCTTGGCTAACTCTCCATCTCAGCCCTTTCATTAGTCATATATCAGAATCCTCGGTCATTTCAGGAGGCCAACATTTGTAATCTCACATGTGGAGGCATGCTTTAATCCATTTTGTTCTTAATTTAACTAAATCTGCATAGCTAATACAGTGATCTGAAACCTAAAAGAAGAAAACGAGAGAGAGAGAGAGAGAGAGAGAGAGAGGCTTCATCTCTAATCTCTTAGATAAATACATGGAACTATTTAACACAAAAGAGCAAGTTAGATGAAAAATATTTTATCAATCTAAGTTTTTCAACAGTTACGGGCTTTCACAGTTTCTCCACATAATGAGCTCATCAAAAAAGTCACTAAGATATCACACACAGTGCATATGAACTTGAAATGAATAATCAAATAGGATTCTCTATGACATCCACATATAATAGCTGACAACTATTACAAATAAAATTGACAAATTACCTCAGTGTCATCTATCCTGAACCAATTGCCTTGCAAATCCTTTACATACGACACATAATGCCCCGAGAAAGATGCATTCAGCGTATCCAAATGCACCACAACAGCATAAAGCATGTAAAGAGGAGGAATATCACCTGATCTAGTCATAAACGGAATCATATCCAGCATATCCGGAAAGGTGATACATTTATTTATTTTACCATATCTTCCTTCCTGGAGAAACAAACAGCATAAAGCAAAAAAAAGAAAAAAAATCAAATTTAAGAAAATATCCAATATTAAGGCATTAAATGTTGAAAAAATGAAGTTATATGCTATAAGTTTAAGTATCGCATATATTTAAGATAAATAATATTTGTTGGTAAGGGAACTGAATCTCGAGTTGATAAACAAGCAAAAGCATAGACTGCTATCAACAACGCTGGCCTCTGTTCCATATTACCAGGAGACAGATTTATCACTAGATGGCTACAACTAGAACAACATGCAAATTTATGGAAGCAAATTTTTTACTGCTCAATCAGACCAACACTAGATTCTAGCTATTTCTGATCAGCCATTTTAGTAATGTAGAATAAGATTACGGCATATAGAAGGAAACCAGTATCATCACCACTACAAACTGATACCTGGAATCTCTTCAACACAATTGTCAGGATGTTTGGTGCCTCATGTATGCTCAACTGCTTTCTTGCTCGAACATAGGCAGCACACCTTTTTACAGAACCATAAAAGAGTCGGTGATTTCCACAAGTTTAAACCATAATCTTTTCAACTTGAATAAGAATGGGATACAATCTTTTGCCAAACCTTCCACATCTATACATGTTCTCTCCATCCAGATCTTCAGGAGTCGTAAATTGAGTCAGTGCATCCTCCAAGGACTCAACCCAGCCATATATCTCCAGTGTAAGATCCATGATGTTTTCATATCGTTCCGACTCATGAGAACACCTCAAGCATTTGACCTGATTCCATAGAAGTTGATTGATGCTTGGGATTATAAAAATAAAATAAAATAAGAAAAAATAGGAAGGTGTACTTTTGATTGAAGACGTCCACCAAAAGTATGTTGTATGAAAGTTGTCTCTTGCAATCTGGAATCAACCTTACTTTCTCCGCCTAATCCCTCCAAACATATGGATTGCATAGATGCAACCAAAAGCCTGGATAGAACCCAAAATATGTATATGTATGGAATCAAAATTTTGTTGGAAAACAATCAAGAATGTTCTAATTTTCCATTCAAATGCACTGACACAAATTTTCCCATTAAACTTTTTCATATGGTAGAAATAAGAGAAACAGTGAAGCATAGACAGAATGGGAAAAAATATAAAATAAAAACTGAGGAGAAAACTCAAATGCAAAATTTGAATGACCTTAAAAATTCATGAGCATCTTCTTGACTTCCATCACCAATATGGCAATTGATACTTCGCATATGTAAAAGGATTTTGCTAGGCGACAAGGGGCCCCCTGTTTCTCTTAACATCATTACATGTCGCTCGAGTTCACACATGAGGCACCAATCTTTTCCGCAACCTATAATGCATGTACCAGACAATAAAAGTCACACAAGGACGCAGAAAGCAAGTCACAACTTGAATACACAACTAACAATGAGGAGAGATAAGAAATGTGAGTACAGGCTCTTGAATGTGATCGTTGGAGCAAATAAATTATAAGAGGCTTTGTGCTGGTTAGACACTGCAACGCAGCATTAGCATAGCAGCTGCAGAACAAAAATTATAGTTAATAAACTAAAGTAACATGCAAGACACAAGTTTAAAGAGTATAAGCCCCTAAAACTTTACCTGTGACACTAAAAGAGAATGTCTGTTCATGCATCAGACTTTCTAAGAACAAATAATTAAATGAATATAGACTATGCTTGTTTTAGTTGGTACAAGAACACAAGATTCACATTGAAATTACTTACCATTCAATCTACAGCCATATTAACATACAGACATTGATTTCAGTTTTAGTTATTTTAGTCTCAGATCTTCATTTGTTTTTATTCAGAAGCCACATTTAAATTCATGGGGGAACACAAAGCAGAAATGCTGAGACTTTACCTGTTCCCACAGTTTACAAGTCCCCTAGGTGATAAGTTAAAGACTTCACACTGAAAGAACCTCACAAATTCCTCGTAAGGAAAAAGCATCTGAAAAAATAGAGCATAAAACTTTTGAACTTCCATATATAATTAAAGAACCCAATAAAAACTAATGGCCTACAGAGTAGATAAAGGAAATAAATCCATATACAGGTACTTGCGGAATGGAACTGACTTTAATTTTCTTGTGTCTATCATCATACTTTGCTGACCCATTCTGCATGGCAAGTTTTGTGGACTTTCTTAAACCCATCATCTTCATAATTCCCACGCTTGCAACCCCACTGTTTTCATGTGCTAGGATGGTATCCATTGTCCTTGTACCTTCTGCATTACAGAAACAGAATTAGATTTTTTTTCCAAAAGAAGAAAAAGAATTAGATTAACTAGAAGGAAAAGATAGATCAGGAGAAAAGATATGAGAGACCTACTTGATTCATCAGCAATTTCTCTTTTCCTTTCTTTTTCAACATACAAATGTTCTCCAGACACTTTCCCAGGTGATTTGGGCAACTTTGCATTTTTTATCCCCTGAGGATTTGTTAAACTCTTAGTTTTTACAACTCCTTTAGCTGCTGTTTTTTCCAAGCAACAGTTTGGTTTGACAGTTTCATTACTAAATGCACTCGCTGTTCTCGATAAATTTTCACCGTTCAGAAACTCTGTTTCAGTCTTGTAAAAATTTGCCCCAGTTGTTGGAGAATATGAAGAACTAGAAAATCCATTGTTGCTTCTTGGTTCTGGAAAGCTCCCATGTTGGCCTTGATGCTTGCTACTTTTTTCATTCTGCAGGGTACTTCTGGCTCTAGCTTGATCGCCGATATGCATGTGAGTTTGCTTTTTGAGAATTTCTTCAGAAACAACAGTGTCACTAGTGCTTGACTGCAGCAACAAGTTACAGTATTGATCAAATGCTATAAGATGATTATGCAGACTAGAGAAAAAATGTAGAGATAAGAACCTTTTGCCTTATAGAACCCGCATTTAATGAATGACTAAAGACTGTATTGATAGCGTCACTGCAAGATATTTCTTCAAATGAGCCCAACACAGCAGAATTCTCCTTTTTCAATGATTCTCTGCCCGACTTATGGGAACATCGCTTGTCCATAGACCTTCTCTCTGGCATGGATGGTTGAGAGGCATCACCCACATAGGAATCCATGCTAACAAAAGCAGCAGAGCTCATTGAAAGATGATTTATATTTTCCACAGGTACCTGCTCCATCATAGCTGGATTAATGTTGTAACCACATAACTGGGGGTTCATGCTCTCATCAGGCATAACGGAGTCATCAATTGAGGCAGCTTTCGGAGATGAGCATGAGCTTCCACTCTCCAATGGCTGGCATTCTCGCTTATGAGCTTGCCTCCAGTGAATTATTTGGCACTTCCCAGAGCTGCTTACACAAGAAAAACAAATAAATAAAAAAATAAATGGATTGGAAATTTGAGAAACTTAATCAGTTCATGTCATGCAGAGATCTTAGTTTTGAGTCTACATATATAGGCAACCCAGCGCATAAAGGTCCCACATTATAAAACCATGACTTTATGGTCAAAATGGAGCAACCTCACTGTTGCACCAAGAGTTCCTCCAAATACATTTCATGACCCAAAAGATAAGGCCAAAGATTTCGGAGAAAAATTTAAACTCTTCAGATACATAGCCTAACATCTTTACATTTTTTATCTTTCAAAGAAGCTCAAGTTTCAAATACGTTGGAACCATGGATTCCGTTTGTTCACTACCTGAGCTTATCTGGTGCTAGCCCCTAAGAACAACATTTTTAACATTAATACAGTCCTACAGTATTCATTACAGGCCAGAGTTTTTTATAGAACCTAATACACAAACTAGCATTGCAAATCCCAATAGTTGAAAAGTTCATAGAGATGAAGCAAAACACATTCGGGAGTGTTTCCTTATTGAAACTTTCCTTTCTATCTCAGCATTCACTTTTAAAAAGCATGACTAGCTTATATGTACCCACAGCGCCTTCTTCGAAAACTTTGGTGCAGAACAAAATATTTAATGAAATGAAAGATGAGAACTTGAAGCCAAATAGAATATACCAATATCTAACAGCCTTGCATCTGGAGCAGCGAGTTGTAGCTGGACTAAAACACCTAGCACACACATGAAGTCCATTTTTTGAAGGAGTGACAAGTGGGATAACACTTGCAGCAGCCATTGCCTCAGCTCTAAGAGCTTCCTCGGCAGCCAAATGAGCAAGCAAACTCACTCTCTCTCTTTTCTTTGCAGCCTCACTCCATATCCCAAGTAAGACGTAAGCAACCAGAGGAAGCACAACCAAAACCAGAAACAGGACAGGTATATCAGCTTCCCTTGGCTCAAGCATGTCCCCACCAACACATACATGTCCAGTTGCCGCAAAATCAGTACCCAAAAGATAGGCTCGTGAAGCTACATTACTCCATATAGTCCAAAATCTACTGTCAACATCTTGAGTTGCAAGTGTTCATAAAGCTCCGCCACTCAACCTGTCAAGTACTTGGATTCCCAGTAAAAATAAGACTGAAATTAATAAAAGTATCATTTCCTTTTCAATATTCAGTAAATAGATATACTTAATCCATTAGTAAAATATGGTTTTTCATAAACTCTATGATCATAAATTCTTGATTTGCATTATAGTATGCCAACAAAAATCTAATGAACCAAATTAGCAACAATGACAAAGGCCCCTTTGCAAAGAAAGAGAGGAGATATTCCCAAGTAAAATTTTCTAGAGAGATAAGGCTGTAAATCCTATTATTCTTATCAATAGTCGTTCAACAATGGTCTTACTTTGGAGACTAGCAGACAGTTAAGATATATTAAGTTTCAGAAGTGTGCCAACATTTGGTGAACCCTGGAAATCTTAAGTGGCTAGATTACGACTTTCCCAGAAGGGGTAAAAAAAGATAACAGGAGAAACAACATTAAAACAGCCCGCACCCCTATTACATTTGGATCTTCTATTACTTATTTAACTCTGAAACTAGGCTAAGTTTTGGGCCATTACAAGGTTCAGTGGAGTCTGGAACCGTTGACCACCTAGCATTATGACTTTCCCCAGAAGAAAAAAGAAAAAGAACAGGAGAAACAACATGAAAACAACCTGCAGCCCCATATCATCAGTCTGAAACTAGGTTGCCTTGGTGATACATTGTGCAAGTACCAACTGTCAATGAAATAGCTCAAGAGCAGTTCCAAACGAAAAGATTCAGATTTTAACTAGGGTGGTTATGTTCCTTACAAAAAAAAATTTATTTTTGATTCTACTAGAGAATCTAAGAAGGTTATTTCACCACTTCTCACCAAAACCCTCATAAAATCTTCTTCAAAATGAACTTCTGTAAACACGAACATCCATAAACACATTCTGAAATCTAGCATCCAAAATGAAGAGGACAATCCTGTAGGAAACTACTGCGAGAAGAATAAAAAGGTCTCCCATTTCAACACGCCACTGACAAAACAAGTTCTTCGGGAGGAGCCCATCTTGAAGATAGCCCTAATTTCACATTCCAAACACACGCCATCCTCCACTACTGAACTTAAAGGACCCCGCTGAATCCAGCATTCTTAACGTACAAAGCAACAGATTTGCAGCAAAATTAAATCCAAGGATAAATATTTCTCTAGGAGAAGAAGCTAATTATTCAATGTTGGACGCATGACAAGAAGCAAAACCCTATATGAAAACAAAGCAGGCTTCTTTTCTAATCTAAGCTTCAAGTAGGGAGAGGAAAAAGAAGATTTGAAAGCTGTAAAGCCAAATGAAGCACAAGTCGGGTTAATTTCAAATCTTACATACCTCTCATGAAGCAAAAGAAACAAGAAGAAAAAAATCCCAGCAAACACTTTCTCCTTTCTCCTTCCTCTCCCTCCTCTTCCTCTTCTTCTTCTTCTTCAAAAAGATTCTTTGATTCCTCAGATGGTAAGACAAACAGTTTCTCTCTGTGCGGTTTGTGCTTCACTTCACACTTTGCACTCTCTCTCCTTTTAAGAATATGGAAATTCTAATGTCTAACTTGCTCGCACAGAAAGTCAACAGAATATCCACGTGTAATAAAAGGATTGGTTCTAAACTGAAGAGAAAGTGGAGGCCAGGTTTGTAGTAACCTTGGGCTAAGGTGACGCGAGCGCGTGATTGGTTGTAGACCGTTGGATGTGTGGAAGCTTAGGGGGCGGAACTGTGATGGTCGTTTAGGACGTCATGTGGGAAGTGTGGTCAAAAAAAAATTGGTAAAGAGTTTTTCAACAGTGGGACCCAGTGGATGTTCTTCCCAATGATATTAATCAAGGGACACGTGTACGATGTGGATGCTTTTAGGAGGATAAATGTTGTGTTGGAGCTAAACACGAATATTTTTTGAACATATAATATATTATTACTAAAAATAAACACACACATATATATATATATATGGTGTAAGTAATAATAGTAATTGTTAAATCATTTTATAACTATAAAAGTAAGTATTGGAAAGAGAGGATTAAATTATTAATATGCTCCATTAATTACAGATTGTTTTCCAAGCTATGATTATTTATTCTTTATCATTATAATTCTAAAATTATTTTTCGACCAAAGAGAAATTAATAATTAAATTTTATTTTAGCGAAGTTATAACATATATATAATAATAGCAGACTATTTTGATGAATATATCGATTTTTTTTTTCTTTGTTGTAAACAATACTAATGAGATTTAACGAGAGACTTAAAAGAAAGTAATGATCTACATCTATATATGCGTATATAAATACATACATATGTAAATTATTAAGATTTTTTTTTTTTTCAATAAGACATATGAATTTCGATAAGAATTAAATCAATTACTTTTTTAATATGAATTATATGTCTTGGATTAATCACACAAATTGTTTCATATTTTTGACTAAATTAAGTATAATTTATATAACTTAATCAAGAATTAAAAAAAATTTATCTCCTAAGATCATTACAAAAAATATATATATATTTTTTTCCATATGGTTGGATTTATATAAATAATTTCCTCCTGAACAGGCTTAGGTCCAACTTTCAAACACCGTTTACTCCAAAATTTCTTTGCAATTTTGAGTATTTTTTATTTTAAAAAAGTTATTCAATATAAAAATTATTTTTATAAACCGGAACTAAATTTAAAACCAAATTCGGACAGATTAAGACTTCTTAGATAAAATCTCCTTAGAATATAATTAAACATGGGAGTAGAAATTTAAGTAACTCTTGAGTCCATTAATATATAAATTTTTGAAGTTGTTTTTTTTTTTTAATGTCGGAAGACAGACAAAGCCGATTTTTAATCAGTTTTAACAAATTTAACTAAGATAATTTACATATAAAAACGTAATAAATTTGGTGGGACTAAATCTAACGTAATCATTGCAATTCTATCGATTTATTAATGAAATAAATTTTAATTCCACTAATCAAGCATTCCAGACCGCTCATTAATAATTTATAATACGTTTATAAAGTAACAAGACCAATGAAATTTAAACTCAGTAAATTTTAAATAAAACATAATATTTTTAATGGTTTAAAATACCATGTCCTTGGTAACTTTTCAAGTTGTTTAAAATACAGTCTGTCATCCAGCCAATATATTGGTTTTGGTTTTGGTAGGTAGCTAGGTTTAAATATCGCCTTTTCTTAGCACTAAAGATTTGCATTCATATTTATTATTCTAAATTTCTAATAACAATCTAATCTCCAAGAAATATTTTGTAGGTAATGTGTAGAAAGAGAAGGTGGGGAAAGACCCATCAAAAGTACATTTTCTTGTAACTTTCCCCCGTGATGTTCATGTAAGGTATATACATTTTGATAATTTCTGTTTTCTCCCTGGCCTTCTGTTTTATGATCAGTCATCATTTTCTATATATAACTTAGGGAAGATTATGCACCAACCCCCAACCAAGGTATAAAAAATAATAATAATTTCATTCTAATAATTTCTCTAATGTCATTTTTTCCTGATCATAACCCTCTTTTAACAGTTTCTAAACTATTTAATTCTCTTAGCGCATTCCCTCACTCTGCTGTATCCCCTTCAAACATGAAGGGTTTCTTTTATATCTTTTCAATTTGTTTATAAATTATTGAGAGAGGGTTAATGATCATAAGTAGTCTATAGAAACATTAAGAGAAAGTAGTCATTGATAGTTGGCTAAGCTTCTATATGGTCTTCTTCTTCTTGAAAATTGAGACTATTCCTTTTGCTGCTCTGGTAATTTTGTTTCCTACAAAACCCAAATCAAAGCAATGAACCGCGATTGATAAATAACATTCTTAAATTTCAGAGCAGATGCATTTGCATACTGAGAAGGCTTGGTTCTTTCTAACATAAATAAGACAATTGAAATCATGTGCCATGAGGCAAGGATTCAATTTTATATGCCCTTCCACAAATTTATCCTCTGTAAACATGAAATAGAGGTCTACGTACTAGACAGTCACTTACTTGGACACCTTGAAAAGCCACATTCCATGATTACTACAAACCTAAAGAGCAGATTTGCCTTTTCTTCCACAAGAAAAGAAAATAAATTACCTTGAGGCAGAAGATTAATGAGCTTATGTTCAATTTAATTCCTGAAACTGAGCAGCTCTTGCCTTCAGCAAAGCACTTCGGGGCTTCTATGACTTCTTCATACACATCATTTCTATACTATCAGAAATATGTGCTAATAATGATATAGTAGCCTGCTTAATTATGGACATTGTTTATTTTCCTCAAGATCAGAACCTAAAATTTAAGTAAACCATCAACAAATCGGTTCAGCAATTTCCATATTCGTCACTTCTCCACATTTCTATATTCTTTCCCCTAATCACTTTTCCAATATGGACACCATGGATCACCTATAATCAATAATCCTCCCAACCTAAAGTGTAATTCAAGCATCATGGACCTTAACACCATATCAGCTTCGACTTCTGCCTCACCTGACAATCTCAGGTCCTTGGCAGCAGTTCCCTGCACTGGAGAATCCTCCTAGTTAATCTTTCATTTATCAAATAAGAGAAACCACACGCATATGAGAACTGAATTACAAAAGAATTCCAGTACTAGTTTACAAAGTAACAATTAGTCAAGTGATCAGAACTACTGCAAGAATCAACTTGGTTCTTCAATTCACTTTCACCCAAAAGAAAATTGAAGGTACTATTACCTAGAGATACCTTGCCACATACAGAGCTAGAATTGATTACAAAAGTCTAATTGGATGTCATTAAACTTCCAATGATCCCATCCCAATAAGATCGACAGTAAGAGAAGTAAAAGAAACACTATTAGATTCATTAGAAACATTGCAAGGCAACATTATTACAGAATGTTATGACGGCACGTAATTGGAAGAGCAGATAACCAAAAACAGAGCAAAATCCTGATCATCTATTAAAAAATAGTGAGTAGGACAAAACCTTCCCTGAAAGATAGTTCATACTATGATCTCCTGGATTAAGTATATTGTAACTACTTGATATAATCATGAAAAGTAAGCATGCCTTTCTATTTGTAGTGCTGAGAGACCTCCCAAGCAAGTTTATCCATGAACTGGCATTTCTTGTCAAATCCCCAACCAGGGTTACTCTGCATTGTAAAATTCATAAGATTAAACAAACCTTCCTGGAATAATATTTCAAATGAGCGTAACACACTGTTGGAAAAGCTTCACTTTGTTTGAATTTAAACTGAAGCTAAAAAAAAAACTGAAAAATGTTCAAGTCATACTAGCTTGGAAAAGAAAATAATCCAGTTATAACACTCTCTAACCTGAAGAGAAAGAACTGCACGATCTGCAAACCGCTTTACAGAAGCAGGTACACTCTCAGGAATTGTTTTTGCAACCCTTTCTAACTCCTGTTGTTGTTGTTTCGCAGTAACCCTATCTGGTCCACTGTAGTGATCAACAACCTCTTTCAGAAGGGGTACTCTCTCCATGACTTCATCAATGGCTTTCTGAAAATTTTGTGAAAGATAAAAAGGGCATTATACCTTTCCTTTTAAAGATAACCTGATTATGAACTAATAAAAAAAAGTAAACGTTTTAGGAAGTTTTACACTAAAAGGAATAGAAAACTTTATTCTTTCTATTTCTCTTTATTAGAAGACTTTCCAAAACCATTACTTCTACTGGAAAATGTCTCTTGTTCCTTTTAGGGTAAAACTTCCCTTTTCATATAAACTTTCCAAAATATTTATTTTCCTTTATTAATTCTGCATCATAACCACAGCCAGTTTTTCACAGATATTTTTTCATTACACCTAAAGCAAAGTGATCAAGTACAGATATACTCATATGGCTGCATGTAATAGCGCACTGCATCAATGGGAGTTTTAAGATGTAAACAGGTTTTGAACAATGGTTTCAGGAGTAAAAACACAACAAGTCACACAGCTTCAATGACACAGGACAGTAAAGAATTAGCAAACCATGTCAAGATTTGCTCGAAACAAATAATAGCCAAAAAAATAGTTAAACCTATTTCAGTAAGCTCTTCTGAACATCCACTTTTCTTTTCATTGTTTCCCTTTTGCATAACGATAGTTCTCAGTCTAAAAATAAGATGTTGCAATTATGCAGTTTGAAAGCAAGTCTATGACTATTTGAATGATCATTCAAATATCCAGATCTAGAAAATCAAACCATAAAAAGTTAAGTATCCAGATCATTTAGATAATACAAACAGAATAAAAATTTGTTCAGCGACAAAGAGTTAATGATACCTTCTTCTCAGAAACCCAGCAACACGGGTAGCATATTATTTATGTTATGTGAGAAATTCAGTTATTTTCATAAACAATGATGAGCTGGAACACAAAACATACGACTAGTTAATCATATCCAAACAGTAAAAGGGTATACCTCCCACTCTTCTTGACTTTGAATTCCTTCATATGCCATTAAGAATGGCTTCATCTTCTCAAGAGCATCCCGAAGTGGAATAGGTGGTCTCTCATCTATATCTGGATTTGTACCAAACTCCTCCATCAGATACTCTGGCTCAAACTCTATCTGCAACCCAGAAAAAGAAGGCCACTCAAAATGCACACACATGAAAGAGACCTCATATTCAGCAAAGTCAGGACTCAAATTTCACTTTGCATGAACACCTACTAATCAGTAATCTTTGCATGCTTATCTAAGAATCAAATTTGTAATGCTCATCTCGTTCTGCAAACTTCCTAAGATGGCCAAGAATAATCAAAACAACCACTAAAAACTCAATGGTATACAGATTAGTCTGATGTCTTGTGATTTATCTGTTTCAAATTAGTTCCATCAGTTGAAAATTGAGAAGAAGTGATTACTCTCATGTAGCATAACCCAATTCAAAAATTCTAGGACTGGAAGTTCCCAAGTCTCGGAAAACATAGAAAGACCTACCAAAAAGTTGGTATGCATTGCATCAAGATACACGTCCTCCAAAGGAGTAGGGAGGACCCTATCACTCATCTCCTCAAACCCTTCGGTCAATTTGTTCATGACCTCAGAACCAAACTTCTTCGCGAACTTCTCACCATCAGCATTAGAACCCAGAAATTGGCTCTCCGCTTCTTCTTCTTCTTCCAAATTCTCCTCCCTCGCTCTGTTGTCTCTGGTAAATCTACCTCTTCCTCTACCTCCCCTTCCTCCTCTTCCTCTCACACCCCTCCCTCTACCCCTAAATTCACCGCCACTAACACTGCCACTATCATTGTCACCGCGCGACAGGACGCTTACCGCCTTCTTCACTGCTTCCTCCCTGCTCAATTTGGGTACTGTCTGGCGTTCTTTGCCAGGCTCAGCTTCTTGTTTGACCCGCTCAACTCTCCGGATATGCCGGTTTTCGTGTTTCATTTGCGGAGTGGAGCTCGATTCCTTTATAGGTTTTCCCCTTCCAGCTCCGGGGAGTACCGAAAGAACACTTGAAGGTAAGCTAGGTTCACCCAACTGAGCCGACTCGGCGTCAAAATCGATATCCTGGCTCTTTACAAAAATAGGTTTTCGAGGCGGTGGTGGTGGTGCCGGCGGAAGACTCGCGGCAGGGTGGGTAGCGACACGGCCGCGTCCAGCCCCATGACCAGGTGGTCTGACGGACGGAAATGAAGAAAATGAAGAGAGAACAGGATCTGAGGGAAGCGGTTTGCCACGGCCACGACCGATTCCAGCAGGCAACGAGTCGATCAATTCGCTTTTCGACTCGTCCGAGTCGGCTGTTTTTCCTGGACTCCGAGAGAAATCGAACTTATCCGAGCCCGAAAAAGATCCTCCGCCGCTCCGACCACGTCCACGACCGGAACCGGAGGAGGTGGAAAAGGAAGAGGAGGATTGGATCAAAAAAGGATTCTGCTTGGCACCGATGGTAATGCTGTAATTGCTGAGGCTGGGTAATCTTCTTCCTATAGCTCCTCTCATTTGGGATTGGGCGACAAACGAGCTACTTCTGCTGGTTTGTATCAATTTTATCAGCTCGCAACTGAAACTTTGAAGGGTTTTAAGATCAGCGTGCGTGTCTGTGCATGATCCAAAATGCTGGGGGGTTTAAGTCACTCAACTGCGACCACGGCAAACGACGGCGCTTTAGGTATTGATCCGGTTCAAACCTGGTCGAACCGGATCAAGTTTTAAAATTAAATTAAACTAATTAAAATTTTAAGAAAAATACTAAATTGGCGTTTGTACTATTTCAAAAATATACTCAAATTAATTCTATTTTAATCTCTGCACTTGTAAAAATTTATATTTTTCTCTCTCTCTCTCTCTCACTAATATACACATTCATTAATAGAAGTGTTCGTCAGGATCCTACTTGAACATGTGCTCCACCAAAATCAGAATTTGAACAATTAATGTAGAGTTTTAAATAATTGTGGGTATTTTTAAGAAATTCAAAAGATGGAGGCAATTTTGAAATTAAAGAAATGGGGAGGACAGAATGGAAATTTTAGAAAAGTAAAAAGAAGATAGCTGAAAGAGAGAAGAGAGGGTGTCGGGGAGAGAGAAAAGAAGAGTTAGAGAGAGAGAGAGAGATAAAGTCGGGAAAGAGAGAAGAAGAGAGTTCGAGAGAGAGAATACAGAGTATTTTAGAGAGAGATACAGACTGTAGAGAGAGAAAAAAAAGAGAGAATTGAGAATTAAAAAAATAATTTATTTGAGATTCATTGATACAAACATATTACATGCTAATTTTGATTTACAACCTCTTATTTATAGATACGAACAGTACATAAATCATTGTTTCCAACAGTTAATCCTTGTTACGCACCAGAAGCTACCATTCGAATAAGCATTTTCATCCCGTCGATCGCATCGCATGAAGGAAAAGATGAATACTCAACTCTGTTGAAGAAACAGTTCCAAAGCTTGCACCCCTGCTTCCAACCATATATATCTACATATAATCTATATATATATACATATTATATATTTCTATATTTTTTTTCACTACAATTTCTAATAATTCCCTACCCTTGAAAATTAACCTTGCCCTCTGACTCGAGGTTAAGATAAAATTTTAAAATATTTGGCGTTGAATGATATTATTAATACTTATTATATTATATTATATATTTATTATATTATAGAAAAACTTTATGTGAAGCTGTCCCATTATTCTTCTGTTTGTTATCTAGAGATTGATCTTTTTTATTTTTTCTTTCTTCTTTCTCACATGTCTCCGTTGCTATGATTACTTTTTCATTACACCGAATGTTTTGGAGAATATTTTTCTCCACATCTGTAGCAAAAATTATTCCTCCTCAATTTTATATATTTAAATTCTTCAAAGATGTTGTTTCTTAAAAATAATGAATTTTAAAAAAAAAATTTCGGTGATGGAAACATTAGCTTTAGAAGAAGTTGTAGAGTGTTTTAGTTTATTGTATCGGTTAATGGCATCTACTGCTTGTTCTTGTCATAGAGCCAACTCAAATGCTTGAGTCAAGGTGTGTGGCATGTGCATCCTTATTATTAGTCAGAAGTTCATCCTTCAAACTACTTGTAAAATTGGAGGTGAAATATTTTTCAGAAAATTCAAGATTCTCTGTTAATAACAATGACCTCATTTCTTTTAAAAAAAATTTATACTAGAGGACGATATCTTCTTGAATTAATTTGTTGAATTCCTCCACAATATCAACTCCGAAAAATTTCCCAAACTTTCTATACAATTTCACCTTGAATTCTTCCTATTCAAACATATTTGGGTCATTTACTAACACATGGAACCATATTGTTGTCTTGTCTACGAGATATAATGAGATTATTTTCACTTCACTTTCATCTAAGACGTTAAAAATATAAAAATATTTGTTGTATCGTTTTATTTATATTCTAGAATTTTGTCCATCAAAAATAAGAATATCAATCTTTAGGACATGATTACTAGTTTGGTTGTCTCTCTGATACGAACTACCAACCCCAATTTTCTTGATTTTGGATTCGGTAATATTACTCTTTTAATACTTAAATTAGAAGTAGAGAGACTTATCCGGACAGTTGTTTCACTTATCCACATACGGTTTTACACAATTTTGGTGAGCCTTTCCAGTTGTTGACCCAACATAAACAGTCGTTGGTCCACTATAACTCGAGTTTGTTGTTGTAATTTATATATCTCGGATTTAAAATTCGATAATTTTTTATCAATATCACGTATATTTTTTTCCAAAGTTTGTATTTTTTGCTATTCAGACACTGTACCCTTACCTTTATTTTTTACCATGGTTATGAAGCTTGCAAGAGTTTTGTCAAAATCAAGATACTCTGATACCAAGTTGTTAAGATCTGGCTTGGATATGTGCTTCACTAGAATCAGAATTTGGAAAAAAAAAATGTGGAGTTTAAATAGTTATGGGTATTTTTAAAAAATTTAAAAATGGGAGCAATTTTGCAATTAAAGAAATGGAGAGGATAGAATGAGAATTTTAGAAAAGAAAAAAAAATAGTTGAAAAATAGGAAAAAGGGCGTCGGGGAGAGAGAAAAAAAGAGTTAGAGAGAGACGAAGTCAGAGAAGAGAGAAGAAGAGTTTGAGAGAGAGAAGAGTTTTTAGACAGAAAAGAGAAAGACTATAGAGATGAGAAAGAGAGTCTTTTAAAGAGAGAGACTCGTTTTAGAGAGAGAATATACTATAGAGAGAGAAAAAAAAGAGATAATTGGGATAGAAAAAAGATAATTTATTTGAGATTCATTTATACAAATAGATTACATGCTAATTTTGATTTACAACCTCTTATTTATAAATATGAAACAGTACATGAATCATTATTTTTAATAGTCAATTGTTGCTATGCAGCAGAAACTGCTATTCGAAAGAGCCTTTTCATCCCGTTGGTCGCATTGCATGGAGGAAAAGATGAATAATCAGCTCTATCGAAGAAATAGTTCTAAAATGTGCACCCTTGCTTCCAACCATATATATCTATGTATATATTTATATTTTTTGCTACTGCAGTTTCTAACAATGTTATATAAACTTAAATTAAACATGTATGGTATTGTAGTCGGAGCATTATACATGTCAGATGTCACATGTAAGATATGTTAACATTAGACATTGTGCGTTTTAAAAATATAGGGATCTCATGAACGAATCTAGTTGAAGAAAAACAAATTGGTTTGAATTGATCTTTCTAAACCTAAACTCCTAAATTCATCACCACTACCATGGGCACTAACTTCTTTTTTTTTTCCTATTTTTTTCTCCCCTCAGTCTCTCTCATTTCTTCTTTCTTCTCTTCCTCATTATTCTCATTCACCTCAAAGTCAAAGCAAATAACAAATTAAATCCATCAAAGCCAATTAAATATATTAGCTTCCTTTTATTTTTTCCTAACTAAAAAAAACCAAAATGAAGGCAAGTTCGTAAAAAATCCAAATATCAACCATATATCCAAGTCAAACCAAACCAACTACAAGATGGAGATGTTGCAGATTTCGTTAACCAAAGCATTAAGGATAAAAATTGATAGGACTGGTGCCAATATGATGATATCGTTGTATGAGAGGGAATTGGAAAATGATTATAGAAAAGGAGATAATAAAATAATATATTTTCTCTAATGACTTAATGACATGTAAAATAAAATCTATCAAATTTGACATTATTCACGTATAAACTTTATATTAATAGACAATTTTGATTTTAAATATTTAATAATAAAGACTTAATAATTTACCACTTTACTTTATCGATACTCAAGTTATTAGTATCAACATTATACTCATGTCATTATCATATTATTATAACTAAATTAATCTGTATGAACTCTCAACTATAAAGTTAAGTAAAGTAATTAATTATATATCTCAATTGTTTGCATGATCATACTTGTTAGATTCATATTTCATATTCATTTACTAACGTGAACCTTAATATATTCTTATAAGATAAAGCTCGATCAAATACTTATCCAACATAAACATGTTCCTTACTTAATTGATTTGAAACCAAACTGTTATAAAGATCCACAACATCACATCAATCAACTCAATAATTAACCTCTAAGCCATGCTCGATTATCAATATCAGTATTTAAATATTTTTAATGTTATCAATAATAAAATTAAATAAAATTACTTTAATAAAAAAAATTTTATATCATAATTAAAAGTTATAAACGGAGTATAAATAAAAAAATACTCAATTAAATTCAAAAAAGATATTATAAAAATAAAATCTAAAATTATTGATAAAAAGGAAAGAAATGATGCTTACGTACGAGATATTTTGATCTCTTTAAAAGTAAAGATACCTTTACTCTTAATTAAGAAAAAAGAGATTTTTAAAGTAAAAAATAATTTTTAAAATTAATATCAAATATATATTTTATTTAAAATAATTTGACAATGAGCTCCTAGAGTCTATTTATTTATTTATTTATTTTTAAATAAAAATTTTGGATTCCTCCTGAAACACGGGGTATATATAAAATTATTAAAAAAAATAAAAATAAAAATTAAATCTGTCAGCAGGGGCGCAGTACCCTCCAATTCCCGCATTTACAATTGTGTCTTCCAGTTGTTACAGATCTGTCTTTCTGTATATAATCACCATTTCTTCATTCTCGAACAAGAGAGCGCCATGAAAGAAGAGATACAGGGCTCGTCAGCTTCATCATCATCTAAAAGAAGCTACTGGAGATGGAGCAAGCGAGACTTCTTCCCAGAAAGTTCATTTCAGAGCTTGGCTTCCTACAAGGCTGCACTCTCCCAGACTTGTCCACGTCTCACCGACCGCCTGCTCGCTCGCTCTTCCGACTCTAACGAGCTCCTCACACTACGCAAGGAGAGCGAGAACCCAATGCAAAGATGCCTCACATGGTGGGACTTGATATGGCTCAGTTTCGGCTCTGTTGTCGGGTCGGGCATATTCGTCGTCACGGGTCAGGAGGCGCATTTCCACGCCGGTCCAGCAATTGTCCTCTCCTACGCTTTGTCAGGTCTGTCTGCTTTGCTCTCAGTCTTTTGTTATGCAGAATTTGGAGTTGAAATTCCGGTGGCTGGTGGTTCTTTTTCTTATCTTCGTGTGGAACTCGGCGACTTCGTTGCGTTTATTGCAGCGGGGAATATTCTCTTAGAGGCTATTGTTGGTGCTGCTGGATTAGGTCGAGCTTGGTCTTCCTATTTGGCTACTATGATTAAGAACAATTCTGATTTTTTCAGATTTAAGGTAAATTCTTTTGCTGAAGGGTTTAATTTTTTGGACCCGGTTGCAGTTTTGGTGCTTTTAGTTGCTAATGGTATAGCAATGAGTGGCACAAGGAGGACTTCTTGGTTGAATTGGATAAGTTCTTTGGTTACTGCTGGTGTGATTGTGTTTGTCATAGTTGTGGGATTTATTCATGCTAAGAGTTCTAATTTGGTGCCTTTTCTCCCTCACGGGGTAGAGGGTGTTTTCCAATCTGCTGCAATTGTTTACTGGTCTTATACAGGTTTTGATATGGTGGCAAATATGGCCGAAGAAACTAAAAAGCCTTCAAGGGATATACCAATTGGATTAGTTGGTTCAATGTCTATGATCAGTGTAATTTATTGCTTGATGGCTTTGGCGCTGGTCATGATGGTGAAGTATACTGAAATTGATGTAAATGCTGCATATGCTGTTGCTTTTGGACAAATTGGCATGAAATGGGCAAAGTATTTGGTGAGTATATGTGCACTTAAGGGAATGACCACAAGCTTGCTGGTTGGATCACTTGGACAAGCTAGATATACAACTCAGATTGCTAGAGCTCATATGATTCCTCCCTGGTTTGCTTTGGTTCACCCTAAAACTGGAACCCCTATTTATGCTACTCTGTTGGTAACCATACTTAGTGCCATAATTGCATTTTTCTCAAGTCTGGATGTTTTGTCAAGTGTTTTTTCTTTCACCACACTGTTCATTTTTATGCTTATGGCTGTTGCATTGCTTTTAAGGCGATATTGTGTGAAGGATGTTTCTCCAGGGAATGATTTTGTTAAGTTTCTTGTTTGTCTGTCTGTGATAATTGGTTCTTCAATTGGAGTTACAGCGTTGTGGAAATCGAATGTGAGAGGATGGATTGGGTACATGGTGTCTGGGTTGCTTTGGTTTCTGGGGACTTTGGGGATGGCATTGCTTCCAAAGCAGCGTGTTCCAAAGGTTTGGGGCGTTCCTCTAGTTCCTTGGTTGCCAGCATTGTCAATCGGGATGAACCTATTTCTTCTAGGATCACTGGGTTTTGTTGCCTTTTTAAGGTTTATCATTTGCACATCCGCAATGCTTGTGTACTATCTGTTTGTTGGTCTTCATGCTACTTATGATGTGGCTCATCAGACTCCAGAAGAATTGAAGATTGAAGATGGCAAATGAAAAAGAAAGTCAAGGAATGCTCAGTTGATAACCAAGAGTCATTCACCCATTGATTCATATGCTACTTATCTTCGTATCGGTAGATGGGGTTAATGTCTGAGTTCTAATCCTCCAGTTACCCAATTACGTAGGACATTTGTTCCTCGCAAACAGCTATTTCTTTGTATGTTAGTTTGGTCTTGGTCAATACATTTGTGGTATTGTTGTTGATGCTGCTTAGAAAATGGGATGTTTGCGATTCAATCAAGAAATGATTTTCCAGTGAGAGCTGGAATTCCTTTCACTTCTCCTGTAATGGTGCTCATCATATTTAGGTTATGCTTCCTAGCACCTCGTTCAAAATATGTATATTATATACACTTGATAGATCCAGTGAAACAAATGTATTTGTATTACCACTGATATGAAGAAGGATATTCTGTTGATTTTGGCATACTCTGGCCATAACAAACCCCCGTTACTGCCCATTAACATCAATATATATATATATATATATATATATATTAGTTTTTCTGGAATCACTCGCTCCATCGAGGCCGAGGATTGATTGTAAACTAAACACCGAATAGCTATTGCGTTTCTACTTTATGCTGTTCAGCGAACTATATGCACTATCAATTTTTTCTAAACAAAATGGGTTAGTATTTAAACTTCAAAAATAAGCCCTACTAAAAAACTTTACCATTTAGGATATGGGCCCTCGATATTTTCCTAATAAATAAAAACAACAGGTTATCATCCAACGGCAAAAACAAATTCTCTGCAGCCCCTAGTCAAAAGACAAGAATTCGCCCTCAAAAGACTATAGAATCCTCAATATGAGAACAATTGTACGGTCATAAAAACCCTAGCTTGCATCAGGGTAAGTTTTACTTCATTCTTAGATAACTTCTATTATTGATTCTTATATTTGTCTATACGTTAAAATTTTGGTATCACAGTTTCTATTTTAAGCTATTTCTGAGTTTGTACCTCTTTTTTGGAAGTGGAATATGCAATTTTTGCTTCTAAAAGATCACATCTAGATACTTATTTATAGTAAGAGTAGAAATGAAAATCTAGTGAAAGAATTGCCATGAGATAGAATGAGAAGTGATATTGGTAAACCCATTTGCCTGACAAACACAAGAAATTTAACCGCACCATAGGCAGTGTACTCAAAGTGTTCAATCAAATGTCCCTCAACTCTGTGATCAGTTCCTGCTCTGGTAAAACCTGCAGGTATGTTTTCCATATCCTGGGCGTCTGATGCATTAGTAAGCAGAGTTCTTTCAAGTTCTCATGCCAATATGGATTGTAATTTAAGCATTGTGTTGATTTAATAGTGAATCACCAAGTAATTTGATTAAAAAAGGATTCTGGACTCATTTGGCATATAGATCAGGTAAGAGAGAATAAACATCCCATGGTTTGAGTCATGAAGGTCTTGAATTCTTATTCAGTTATTACCTTGGGGTATCACTTTTTAGGCCTAGTAACAAATAAGTACTTGAAATAGAGATAGACTTGGACTGGACTTGAGCATATTCGGTTTGTTGAACAGTTTATTGCACGAATGCTTAAGCATCACCTAACATACATCAAATGAGAAGGGATCTTGCTTTTAGATTATCTCATGCAGCTCTTCATTGTCGATAAGTACGTGTCGAATCTGAGCAATCTTGTACCAGTCTTTCCCCTTCTTTTGAATTGCAGCTTTCAGTAACGAACAATCATTTACACACAGAAATGACAATGATGAAGGAAGGCCCTCATTTGGTAAACCAATAAGCTGGTTGCAGCTGCTTATTTCTAATGTTTCAAGACTTTTTAGATGTTTAAGCCCTTTGTAATGCAGGACCTTGAGCTTTAAGAATTTACTGATACGTAGAGAGTAAAGATTTCTAGGCAGCAGCTTCTCCTCTGGAAATGATTCCACTTTAATATACTCACCTTCAAGTTCTAAACAGTGAAGGTTCTCAAGATTTTGTAACCCCCAGGCCAGCTCCTGTGTAAGCTTGTAACAGTTGATGATGCAAAGTGTGCTTATGTCGGAAGGTAAACCTCCATCTGGAACAGCAAGAATTTCTGGGCATCCATTTATGACAAGGGATTGAAGAGAAGAGAGCTTGTTAAACTGCTTAGGAAGTGCTTTGAGATTGTTGCAATTGAAAATCAAAACTGTCCTCAGTTTTGGGGCTGCCAATCCACCTTCAGGGAAAGATTCCAGCATCGGGCAACACCTGATCTCCAGGACTTCGAGTGAAATGTGATCCTTGTCATGTCCCACTGGAATATCAATGCCACTGAAGTTTTCACAATCCCAGATAGAAAGACTTTTAAGCTTCCAAAAGAAGCCTAAAGGGAAGGACCTAAGTGTATCACAGCTACTCCCTAGACACAAATATTCAAGATTTGAATCTTGGTGAATTGTCACTAAAGATTGGACAAATTCCAACTTCCTACAGTCACGAATGTATAGAGTTTTCAGGGTGGGTGGATGTCTTCGAGGAAACACCTTGAGATTGCTGCAGTTGATGATAAATAATTCTTGGAGACGAGGATTTCTGTCCATCAATTCCTCGGGCAGATACTTTAGGGCATCACATCCTTCAATTTTTAGGCTAAACAGGCCTGCTTGCAATTCAAATAATTGGGAAACTTCTGAAACCTTCACTCTCTTAAATGGAGAGATATCTTGGGCAGTTTCTTCGTCTCTCTCAAATGTAGAGATGTCTTGCAGACTTCCAGATCTGGAGCTCGAAAGCTTTATTCTCTCAAATGCAGAGATATCTTGCAAACTAGATCTGATGCTTGTAATTTCTTTTTCATGCCTCAATCCTTGCGGTGACACTTCATCTTCTGCTTTAAAATGGAACTTGGCATCATCATGTATCTGCAGTGCCCCCATCACGGAAAGTTTTGGCAGTTGATCCAAAATAACATCATCTCTTATGGGATGCTCTCTCTTGTCATAATGAGACTGTGAAGTTTTCCATGTCTTAACCTCATCACTGCTGATGGATATTTGGGTACTTTCATGTAACTGCAGTTCTTCATCTACAGACAGTGGGTCTTCAAACTTGTTGCCAAGTTCTTGTTTCTCCCTTTCACTTATATCTGATGGTAATCTTGGAACCATAGCATTAAGTTGCTGACAATCAAAAACGTTGACTCTAGCTAAAGGAGGAAGGTCCTTTGGCAAGTCTCTTACCAGCCTGGGGCATCTCTTTATTGAGAGTTCTCGCAGGCAGGGGAATGGTCCACCTCGCACTTCAGGAGAAACCCATTCTTCCCACGTTAACATGCTGTCAAACTTTAAAGTCTGCAGAGACCGAAATGGCTTTATTAGAGGAATCTTTATCCCATAAAACTCAGGGCCAACTCTCTGCACTCTATCTAATCTTTCGATAATGAGATCTTTAAGAGATGGTAACTCTCCCAGTGGTGGCAAGGACAAGCAGAAACTACAATTGCTGAGACAGAGGAAAACCATATTTGAAAAGGAAGAGTCACCTAGCCAGTCTGGAAATCTTGTACCCCCATAAAATCTTATGCTCAAGCTTTTCAAATTTGGATGAGGCTCTAGCATCTCAAGCACCTCCCCTTGGTCGCATGTAAATGATTGAATACCACTAAATGTATGATCTCTATCCCTCCATTTTAAGACTAGCCCTTCAAGATACTCTTTTCTTTTTAAACTGGCATCCTTTGCTTCTCTTGCAAGGACCACATTCTGCAGCTCTGAAATACGAAGTGTTCTGTGAAGATACAGAAGCTCTTTTAGCTCTTCAATCCCAGCACCACTCAGCCTTCCTACAACAAAATTAGACAACATCTGTAAACTTCTCAGTCTACTCATTCCTACGGGCATCTCCTTCAATGAAGTTCCAACAAGATCAAGATAGTGCAAGTTGATGAGCTTCCCCATGTTTGTTGGCAACTCTGTAAGAGAACCACAGTTTGACAGCAGTAGTGTCTGTAGATTATGAAGGGAACAAAATGAATCAGGCAACTTTTTAATTGCAGTGTTCGAGACATCCAGGTAGCGCAAGTGTTTTAAAATACCAATTGATTCAGACAGCTTATTAAGATTGTAATGAGACAGACAAAGCACTCGTAAGCTTTGCAGGGTTAATAACAGACCCCGCAAGACTTTACTGGTTAATTGAGAATTCTCGAGATCATTTGGCAGTTCATAAGGAAGAATAGTTCTCAAATACTTAGCCTCATGTATGGACTCAGAAATCTTTTCAGCATCGCAGTCACTTCTGGAAAATGACAGATGCCTCGTGATGCCAGGGATTTGAGAAGTTTCATCATCTTCCAACCTGAAGCAAAATTGACCAGCTACTGATTTTGCTAGATCATTCATGAGATCATGCATCACAAAACATGACTTATTGTTACTAGATTGCAGGAAAAAGGACCTAGACTGTAAGTAATGAAAGTATTCATTGCCAATATCTTCAAATCTTTTATTGCCCTTGGTTTGCTGTAGAAGATCTTCTGCCATCCATAAGAGGACTAACTTTTCAATCTCAAACTCGTAGCCCTTAGGAAATATAGAACAATAAGCAAAGCACCGCTTTAGGTGAGAAGGAAGGAAATCATAGCTCAGCTTCAAAATTGGAAGGATCTCACTAATGTGACATGGAAAATTCTTCAATACAGCATGCCATTCTTCAACAAGTGGCTTAGAACGGAGGTGAAGTGCAACTACTTTTGCTGCTAAAGGCAAGCCTTGACATCTTTTCACAATTTTTCTTCCAATTGCTTCCATTTCTAGATAGGAACTAGGTCCCCTGCTTTCGAATGCAAATTTGGAGAACACCTCCCAGCAATCCTCCTCAGCTAACAACTTCAGTTCATATCTTTTGACAGTCTGCTCCATGATTGATGCTACAACACAGCTGCGAGTAGTAATAACAGTCTTGCTTCCCCTTGCTCCAGCCTCGAGAGGAGCCCAGAAACTTTTCCAGTCAGAAGATTTCTCAGACCAAACATCGTCCAAAATGAGTAAAAATTTCTTCTCTGCAAGATTTATCTTTAATTCAACTTGTAGCGAACGCTGGTCCTCCATTTCAGAAGCCGGGGATTTGAGTTCCCGAAGAACAGCTTTCATCAAGCTGGAAATGTCAAAGTTTTCACCAATAGTTACCCAGATTTTGAGCTCAAAGTTCTCATTGATCATGTCATCATTGTAAAGAAGGTGAGCCAGGGCAGTTTTACCAGCTCCAGCCATACCAACTATTGGAATTACACAGCAACCTTTTCCAGCTATAACATCATCAGACAGCAAAAGATTAAGAAGAGTCTGCTTATCTTCATCTCGGCCGAAGATTCTGGTATGATCAGCAAGAGCAGGACTTACTTGTGGCCTGTGAAAAGATCTTCTATTGCTATATTCTCTTAGTCCAATTGGGTCAATATGCTTGATTAGACCTTCCAATCTTTGGACGATGGTCTTTATCTTGTACTCTATGGTTTTGTTGAGTGAAGTGGGACTGGCGAGGAGCTTCCAACTCCGCACCCGAGTCATAATACCTCCCTCTTCTGCTTCCAGTTTGCGTTGTAGAGCTTCAGTGTAGATCTCATCGAGTACATCCTCTGCCTGGTAGAAAGCATCTTTAAGGTCATTGAGCCAGTGCTTGACTGCTGTATCCAGATCTTCCTTGTGCTCAGCATCATTGAGCACAGGTTTAATAGTCAACAGAGGTTTCTTCAATCTTTTCAACAAGGCACTAAGCTTTGGTCCTTTGAATACCTCCAAGAGTTCACCACAAGCATTAATCCTCTCAAGCATCACTTCAAAGGAAGTGAACAGGAAGGCGTCGTCCATGTTTCCTGTCTTCATTTGTGAACCAGAGAGTTCAGCTGAGGCAACAAGAAACTGAGACAACTTCGCCCGGTGTGTCATTGACTTATTGTTTCTGCAATAACCTCGTATTATCTCTTTAGCTTTTTCTCTTTTCCAGTTTAATACTCTGATTTAACCTGAATTATTGGAGTTTATGGACTTTTGAGTGCATATAGAAATCAGGCTTTCTAGCTGGCATCTGCAGGCTTCATAAATAATTAACATAAAATGATATGTCTCTTTCAGAAGCACCATTTTATTACTCTGAAATTCCTATTAAAAAAAGGTTGATTACTTGTGCTACTTTGTTTACTAGTTGCATATTCATTAAATAGTATTCCAATGGCGGCTTACAATGACCTGATAGGTATTGATAGCTTGACGTTTTTGGTACATGTATTGGCTATGGTTGTATCTTCTTTACCAAATCCCTCCAAAAATTCCCTATTCAGGATTTGGGGCCTAACTACATATTAGAAAATATGACCATGAAAACTTAGGTTCCCACAAAAGATAATCCGGCTCGACCTGATGTAGTTAGTCTAATAACAATGACAACCTAAGTCTCAAAGAGAACTATACACTAAAAAACACGAGAATAGCAACCAAGGTTCTTACAAGAAAATAACATATAAATTAATAACAAAAGAACATGTAAGATATCAACCAACAGTTCATCATCTGTTTTTATTCTAACTGACATGTTAGAATATGCTGATTTTTTTAAGGTTAATGGGTACTTAAGCTATCTAGTTCAGTTAACTCTATTCTGATTCTTTACTTTAAAAAATATTTGCCGGCCTTTAGTTTATGATTAAGAATAGTGCAAGTCAACTTGTATGATGAGATGTGTTATTGTGATCCACGTTCCCTGGATGCATACTCCATAAACTAAATGATAAATCAAAAGGTGTTTTTCACAAGTATCAGAAATTAAATGCAAGCTGTACCTTTTCTTTTTAATAAAGATTCTATTTGCAAATCAAAGAAATATTTAATTATTTAATCTATTATTTTGATATCACCAATCAAGTCTTACACGATTTCTAAGCGGGTGTATTCCTTTGAATCAACAGAAGATGCCTTCTATTCCAAGAAATGTGTGTGTGTGTGTGTGTGTGTGAACCTCTATTCTTAGATTTAAAATATAAGAAAATGGCTGGCATTGTTATTGACCAAATAAAAAGTGGAAGAAACAAGGATTTCACCAATGATGTTTGGAAGATAACAAAGTTGGCCTTGTTTACAAATTCACTGGAAATTTCTGCATGCTATGTGTGCTTTATTAAAGTAATTTCATGGGATTGACTGATATTAAAATCCAAATATGCTATTTTATATAATATAAAAATATCAATTCACTCACGAGATAATTCAGTTATCAAAAAGGTGTATGCTGGAAAATGCAAACAAAAAATTATTAAAACTTCAATTTGTTTCATTTCATGCCGAATAAGATTTTTTAAGAAAAAAAAGATATTTTTTATATTAAATCATAAACTTAGGATACTAAATAGATAAAGCCAGAATTTTTTAGTGGAATGATTAAGATCTATTTGAAAAAAAAAAAAAAAGAAAGAAAAACCTCATGTTACAACCTGTAAATTGACCTAAATGGGGTAAAACAATTATATGGGGTTTTAGTTTTATATCAAAGAAATATTTTTTTAGAGACAAAAATAATGATTGGCTACCTTACATGTTAATCCCTCTCTTCTCTCTTTTCAATTCTATGAACATACAACCACCAGAGAAACATACAGAGAGATCATTCCATACCTGACATTAAAGTTCAATCAGATTTCTCTCTTCTTTTCCGTAGTCACTTTTTTCAATCTTTTTCTTGCCTTAGGCTTCTCACCAGCTGAAGCAGCCATGGCCATATTAGAAATAGCATTTGGATCATTTCTTTCAGCTTTCCTTCAAGTTCTCTTCCAAAAAATGTTGTCTCCCCAGTTCCTCTACTTCTTCAAGCACCAAGAATTTGATGACACAGTCCTCGAAAGGCTCAAATCCACACTTCTTGCAGTGAACACTGTGCTTGCTGATGCAGAGGAAAAGCAGATCACCGACTCATCGATCAAAGAATGGGTTAATAATCTTAAAGATGCTGTTTACCAAGCTGAGGACATTCTTGATGACATTACCACTCAAGGTTTGAAGTTCAGTGTTGAGGCTGAATCACAGGTGAATAATGGGCAGCGCCTGGAAATTACTTCATCTTCTGATTTTGTGTCCGGACTTGATAGAATAACCAGAAGGCTCGAACGGTTAGCAGACCAGCGAGTTGTCCTCGGCCTGAAAGAAGGTCTTGGTCGAAAGCCAGCATCCAGATTCCCCACAACATCTTTGGTGAATGAATCTTTGGTTTTTGGTAGAGATGATGATAAACAAAAGGTTGGAACATTCTTGCTTCCTAGCAGTGCTGCAGATGAGAAGGTAATCCCTGTGATTGCAATAGTTGGGGTTGCTGGAATTGGGAAAACTACTTTGGCTCAGCTTTTGTATAATGACAAGAATGTGAGAGAGCATTTTGATGTTTTAGTATGGGTTTATGTATCCGAAAATTTCAACATTTTCAAGATTACCAGAACAATTTTAGAGTCTGTAATTCGCTCGCATTACAGTTTCACAGATTTGAATTCACTTCAAGTTGAATTAAATGAACAGCTGGTAGGGAAGAAACTTTTACTCGTTGCAGATGATGTTTGGAATGAGAAATTTATTGACTGGGATCTATTGCGTCGGCCACTGGAAGCTGCAGATCCAGCAAGTCGAATCCTTGTGACAACACGAAATCAAGGGGTAGCAAGGAACATGTGTGCTTTCCACATTCATTATCTTCAACCTTTATCCAACGAAAGTTGCCAGCAGGTCTTTGCAAAACATGCATTTGAAGATGAAAATGCTCATTTCAACAGAGAGCTGCATTCACTTGCAAAAGAAATCGTTGGTAAGTGTAAAGGCCTGCCTTTAGTTGCTAAGACACTGGGCTGTCTGCTGCACTCTGTCGTTGAAGTTCAAGAATGGAAAAGAATTTTGAACAGCAAAATATGGGATCTGCCTGTTGATAGGAGCAACATACTTCCCTCTTTAAGACTCAGTTATTTCTACCTTCCTGCACACCTAAAACAATGCTTTGCTTATTGTTCAATATTCCCAAAAGGCTACGCATTTGAGAAGGAAAAGTTAGTGCTCTTGTGGATGGCACAGGGTTTCTTGCAACAGCCAAATGATAGTGGAAAGACAATGGAAGAGCTTGGCGATGAGTATTTCACTGAACTATTGATAAGATCATTCTTTCAGGCGAAGGGCGGATCACGATTCATAATGCATGACCTTGTAAGTGACTTATCTGAATTTACTGCTGGAGAATTTTGCTTCAAGTATGAAAAGGATGTGCTCCAGAAAATTCCTGAAAGAGCTCGCCATTTCTCTTATTTAAGGGACAATTTTGACAAGCCTATGAAATTCGAGGCCTTATATGAAGTGTCATCTCTAAGAACTTTCCTACCATTGAGCTTATCAAATTCTACTCAGTCCTCTAACTTAGACAACATGACTGCCGAAAACCTGTTGCCAACTCTAAATTGCTTGCGTGTGTTGTCTCTGTCCCATTATAAGATTACTGCAATTGGACCTAATTTTTTCAGATACTTGACAAAAGTTCGCTACTTGGATCTTTCCTACACTGAGATCCGCAAGTTGCCCCCACAAATTTGTGGTTTGTATAATTTGCAGACACTGTTCTTGTCACATTGCTATTGGCTCACTGAATTGCCAGCAGACACGCCGAATCTGATTAATCTGCGATATCTTGATTTGGACGAGACTAAGTTGAGAGAAATGCCGGTCGGATTTGGCAGACTGAAAAGCCTTCAAAAACTTACAAGTTGCGTTGTGAGTAAGGATAGTGGGGCAAGGATCAGCGAGCTAGGGTCCCTTGTGAATCTCCATGGAAAATTATCAATCTTTAAGCTGCAGAATGTAGAGAATGCTGATGAGGCTTCTAGTGCTCATTTGGAAAACAAGATACATCTTAAGGAGATAGTTTTTGAGTGGGACGGTGAGTCTCGTGATTTACAGAAGGAAAGAGAAATTCTGAAGAGCTTGCAACCTAATGGAGGCATAGAAAAAATGACCATAAGGAGGTACCACGGCAGGGAGTTTCCAGAATGGTTAGGGGACTCTTACTTGTCTAAAATGACAGTTCTGTGCCTCAGAGAATGCCAAAACTGCACATCCTTGCCCTCACTAGGTCGGCTAACTGCTCTAAAAGAACTCCATGTTTCTGATATGATGAGTTTAAGAAAGATAGGTCTTGAATTTTATTCAACTGGCTCTATCTCACCCTTGAATCCACCATTTAAATCGCTCGTTACCTTGTGGTTTGAGAACATGCCAGTATGGGAAGACTGGGAAGATCATGAAGTTGAAGGAGATGGTAAATGGTTCCCGTCCCTTGAAGAACTTTATTTATTAAGATGTCCACAACTGAATGGCCTACCAAATTGCTTTAGCTCATTTCGGTCAATTCACATCCATGAATGTCCCAGATTAGAATGTTCAAGAGATCAACCACTTGAGCACCAAAGTTTGGCTCACTCATCACCAATCGCCACACTACGTGACCGTCCCTTCATGCATGTTTAAATCCTGTCATTTACAGAGAAACTTCATGATTTGAATTATGTAATACATATGATTATGCGTAGGAAAATTTGCCTCGTGACAGTGTTTTCAAAATTTTTGTCGGTTCATGCACTCATGTTCCAGTTGCTTCAAGCTTATTCAAGTCTCATTCTATTCTTATATTTAAACTTTTATTATTTTAAAGAACTAGCATTTTTGTTCGTGTTATTTGCGCAATGAATTTTACTTTATCTTCTTTATGAAATATATTATTTATGTAAATGATTATTAGGATAACAAAAATATTTTTGTTTATTGTTGTGAGGGAGACAATTGTTGTCTTTTGATAATGAAGCTGATTTAATAACAAAATAAATTACTACTTATGGACCTTACTTCCACTTTCTTCATCCTGTGGATAGCTTTCACAGTCTTTTCTTTGAAACAGCCCTGCAAATCATAGCATAGATTATATGTCCGTGTTCTTTTTTGAGAAAAGGTAAAAAGTTAACTTTATTAATGGATTAACCCAACCTTAACAGATTTACCTCAAAAGTCCTGCTCCTAGAGAAGCAAATCACGGTAGAAGACAAACAACCATTTTAAGAAACAAAAAAACACCTCAAATTAAGATATAACAGAATCAGTAGGTAAGCGCAGAAAAAGGTCAGGAGTCAAAGAAGCCTTGGATTAATGGCAGCAGCAGATGAAAAAGCCAAACATTAGATAGGCCTTCAAGGAATCAGGAACAAGGAGGATTAGAAAACTGAAGTAAACTCTATGTTCAAGCCAAAGAAGCAGGAGGGTAGCTTGCAAAACAAGAGCCAGTACTGCACATCAAAACTGGTCACCAAAGGCAAGGAACAGAGCCAATGGATGAAAGAGTAAGCCAGCAATTCACTTTTTTTAAACAATTTCTTTTGCAAGTGATTTCCATTTTCAAATGCATGTTTTCCAAACACCTGCAGGCAACCTTCGTTGGATAAAGGTTGAAGATAATAAATGTGGAAAGCACGCATGTTCCTTGCTACCCCTTAACTTCATGTTGTCACAAGGATTCAACTTTCTAGGTCTGCAGCTTCTAGTGGCCAACGCAATAGATCCCAGTCAATAAATTTCTCGTTCCAAACATCATCTGCAACGAGTAGAAGATTCTTCCCCACCAGCTTCTCATATAATTCAACTTGAAGTGCATTCAAATCTGTGAAGCTGTAATGAAAGCGAGTTAAAGACTCTAAAATTGTTCTGGTAATCTTGAAAATGTTGAAATTTTCTGATACATAAACCCATGCAAAAACATCAAAATGCTCCCTCACATTCTTGTCATTACACAAAAGCTGAGGCACAGTAGTTTTCCCAATTCCAGCAACCCCAACTATTATAATCAGGGATTACCTTCTCACCTGCAATACTGCCAGGAATCAAGAAAGTTCCAACCTTTTGTTTATCATCATCTCTACCAAAAACCAAAGATTCATTTACCAAACACGTTGTGTACGATCTAGGTGCTGGCTTTCGGCCAAGACCTTCATTCAGGCTGAGGACAACTTTCTGGTCTGCTAACCGTTCAAGCCTCCTGGCTATCCTATCAAGTCTGAACACAAAATCAGAAGGCGAAGTAATTTCCAGGCGCTGCCCATCGTTCACCTGTGATTCAGCCTCGACATTCGACTTCAAACCTTGAGCGGCAATGTCATTAAGAATGTCCTCAGCTTGGTAGACAACGTCTTAAGATCATTAACCCATTCTTTTACCGATGAGTCGGTAATCTGCTTTTCCTCTGCATCAGCAAGCATAGTGCTCACTGCAAGAAGTGTGGATTTGAGCATTTTGAGGACTGTGTCATCGAATCTTGGCACTTGAAGAAGTAGAAGAACTGGGGAAACAGCACTTTGTGGAAGAGGAGAACTTGAAAGAAAGCTGAAAGAAATTATTCAAATACTGTTTCTAATCCAGGGCCGCCTCAGCTGGTGGAAAGCCTAAGCCAAGAAAAAGAATGAAAAAAGTGAGTACGGAAAAGAAATTCTCTCTCTGGGTAGTTGTATGTTCATAGAGTTACAGAGAAGGTTGAGAGGGATTACCCTGTAAAGTAGCCAATCGTTATTTTTGCTTTAAAAAAAAATTCTTTTGATATAAAACGAAAACCCTAAAAAGCAAGTTTACCCCATTTAGGTCAATTTATAGGCTTGTAACATGATTTTAGTCATTCAACTAAAACAACTTATGATGGTTTATCTAACCCAATTTATGATTTTATACAAAAAAAAAAAAAAAAAACGGATCTTTCCAAAAACAAGATGCTGTTTAGGGCACATAATATCAGACATATTCAACCCTCATTTTAGGCGCTTCATAATGTTTCCTCCAGGTCCCTGATCATCTCATAATAAGCATCAACCTTACACAGGACAGTCAATGCGGAATATGCGCTCTCTCGTCACTTCCAATAGAGGACAGTCAATTTGTATGCACATCCATCTTCCATTTCAAAATAATCGAACATTCTCAAGTACTTGTAATCCCCACTCCATTAGTGGTATGAATTTTGGACAATTAGTAATGCAAAGTGTATTTACATCGAAAATTAAAAGATGTTAAGTATCATCATCATCCAATTTGAAATTTGTTATTCAACTTAACGGCATTAATAATTAAATAAAAAATTGACGTAAAATTAATTTAAATAAAAATTAATAGTACATAAATTAAATCATTATTTAACATTTTTTAAACAATAATCACTTGAATTATAATTATACCTCAAGAAACTTCATCTAATTTATTCAAACATTAATTTTTCAATTTATGTAATCCATAATCTGAGACTTTAATAAACTATGTAGAACATATTGTTTTAGATATCCAATTGAACATCCTTTTAACAAGCCTACAAAATATTTTTGGATATGTTAAATTATTCATTTTCTTCTAATCGGAATAGCGATGGACGGACTTCAAATTTAGTAAAATTTTTGTCAAACAAGCTTTCAAATCCTGTTATGTGCTTTTCTTCATGCATTGTGATCATTGGAGTGAAAGAAATTTTGGACGAGACTGGTATGAATGATATGATGCAAATGAGTTTTTAGTTTCAATTAACATGAAATTAAATGTGAAAGTCAGAATGGTATAATATCAGGGAGATCATGCTGATCTATTACGATATTGAATGTACAACAAACCCCGTGCGTTCCAAATTACAAGGCATTTTAGAGACATCTTAAGGAGTCCGGTAAGTTTAAGCTACAACAAAAAGAGGTACCGGTACTAAGTTAGTAGGAGATTGTGTTGATTTTATAGGTGTGGACCTCATTGCCAAGGAGTATGGCTCTTCGGCAGTAAGGACAGTCCCCGCAAGTTCTAACCCAAGGATTCAAGCAGGATGAGTGGAATTGATGCCCACATGGCAGGCTTACAAGCACATCATTCTCCATGAAACTCTCCAAACATATGCTGCAATCACTCAATGCACTTGATGATACTCTTCCTTCTGTATCAACTACTCTGCAACTGTAAACCTCCATATGCAAATTGTCGAGAGCCTCCTGACTGAGACCAGGTGGTTTCTGTTGTTGCAATAACTGTGGTCTTTCGATTTGAATGTTGAAGTCAAATGGGGAAGACCGCCCCAAAAAACTATCCGCTCCCCAGTCCCCTGTATCAACAAGTCTTAAGTCATCCCCAGCCAGGGACTCCCTTCGGTTAATTCCTGAGGAAGCTCTGCTGCTCCGGCTAAATAAATGCAAACAGAACATATATTACTATCCTGAAAGAAGCCTCTTGAGGACTAACAGCAACAGCAAAAGTATAAAGAAAAAAGAACATGCAACATAGAATTATTATCATCCATAGGTACACAATAGCAAGCATGAAAAAGAAATTGTCAATTACAAATTCAAGATTATTACTTTAATATTTAGTTTGTTATATATAATAAAATCAATTCTTTAACAACTTTATATAAAATTTGCATGCTCACAGAAAAGATCAATAAGGATTCATTGATCTTACATGGTAACAGTAATAATGGTTCTAAATTTGTTACCACTACAACTAACAGTGTCCTTACTGCAGTAACAAAGTAAATAAGCATTCTGCATTGAAATAGATAGGATTGAAATGTATTAAGTTAATCTATCTAGTAACCAAAAAATCCCAGCAGCTTTCATAGTGAAAGTGCAATCTGTTGAAGTAGCAACTATCCAGAAGTCCACATGCAAAAGATACTCTCTTATAGAAGAAAGAAAGCAAGAGAACCATTTATGCAAAAGGTAAAAGTACTCTTTCATACACTTCACCCATCCAGGAACTCTTCTACCATAACACATCTTAGACTATAGACCCCAAGGAACATGCAGAATCAACTTCTATTATTACGAGATGCATTTAGCTGCATAATAAATGACTGAAACATTGTCTTGACATTTGCATGGAATTTATGCAAAAGAGTTCCTACCAAGAAAAAGGTCACGGGTTCACCAATATATGAGTGATTGCCTCCAACTTCAATATCAAAAGCACATATAAAAAAAAAGATTGTGGTTGTATGTACATAAATATATAGATCAAAATATAAACGGAATGTCTTCAATTAAAAAATTACGGAACACCATACATTACTAATGTCAAACTTCAAATGTTGTTAAGAGCACCAACCCGTTATCTGAAGCAGATACCCCTCTCAGTCTCTCAAGAAGCCTTGCCCTTGCAAGTAGCACAGCTCCTGGAAGTCTCTCATTTCCATTTGAACTCAGCCTCCTCATGCTGCTTAAAGTTTCTATATTGACATTGTTACTTGATACAAACTGACTAGTGCCTTGATCAAGCCGAACTGGTGCACGTTCCTAGACAATCAAAAGGCAACAGACTAATGAGCAAAGAGACTTTGTGCTTAGATCAACGGGCATTGCTGCTCCTAGGCAAACCTTGCATATTGTCAAAAATCATCTTAAAAAGCATTACGTTTTGGACAGTCATGTGCCAATCCATGCCAAGCTACTTGCAAAAACAATCAACAAAATGGACAAGAAATTTTCTCTTTTACCAATCAACCAAAGCTTTTCTCTTCGGAATGCTTTGACATGATCTCTTTCTTTCTTACACCTTTTTTAGTACTGCAGTAACATTTTGCATTATCATGTACATCCTAGGTTGTTTAGATATTTTTCATCAATATACTCAACAATCCCATTTCTTTAATCTTTTTCTCCTTCTGGTTAGTCATTCTTAATATCATGAGAGGAAAAAAAGAAGATAAAAGTATTTTTCCGAAAATATTGTTGTTCAAAAGTAAACATTTAAATAAAAACATTAGTAGAAAGTTGCCTGAAAGAATTAAAAAGATAAGATGGGGGTTTAAGATTTAGTTTTATTATTTTATTGAATTAAAAAAAATTATATTTATTAACACAATAAATCAAGGCATGTTAAATCAACTTCTAGAAACAATCAATTAAAATAATTGTAAGAAAGGTCTACCCCCTTCCTAGAATTAAACACCAGTTCTTTTCTTTTTTTCCTAAATCAGTTCCAGGGTAAGTCATGCATAATAGCGTACAAGGAAATGAGACACAACTGCAATAAGAAAAGATAGTAGATACTCTGGCAAATCAGTCACGATATGACTTTGGTTCTTTCTTAGAGGCGAGATCCTCATGAGCTCAGCACACTGATTTTCTTCTCTATTAATGTGTTAGCCAGATGATGAAGAAAACTAATTTTCTTCCTTCTGAATGTCTTTCCTAAAGACCTGACAACCAAAGACAGGTTATCTGTTCATCCTTTCCCACAATTTGGACACAGTGGGAAGAAAAGTTTTAGTACAATTAAAAAACAACCCGAATCCAGAGAGATCTGAATATAATGCATAACCTCTTCTGTTTTAATTTAATTTTACCAACAGCATGGACCCACTAATTGAAATTTACTTCCTATTAATTTTGTTAATATCTAAGTTGTCCTTAGTTATGATCCATTCCTTAAACGTTTTGCAAATTTAACTGAAAATCAACCATAAGTTGCCTTAGATATTGCCCAAGTCAAAACCGATTAGGTAGTGCCATCAAGTCTGCTGCTCCATGCAGATAAGAAATAAATAGAGGTAGGTTAGAACTTAGAAATATCCTCGTTTAACAATAAATTATTCAAAGTTCTGCTTCTTCTGCTGAAACATATTTGGTTATTTATTTATTTATCACCAGAATGGAAAGCATTCTGAAGCCAAAACACCACTTAGAAATCCGTATTTACCCAATTTTCTCATAACCCTAGGCCATAGTTCCCTTCTTTTTCTATTATTTCTCGAGAAGCAAACAGAAGCTAAACAAAACCGCAAATAAAAGTAATAATAACGAGAGAAATGAGTCAATCTTACATAGTGAAAGCCACGGGGACAGAGCCTCGGGTTCTGCGGGCGCCGAGAGGGGTCACACGCATCCAGATCATGGCGGTGACTATGATGATAGTGGCGACGGGGATAATTCTGGTGAAAACTGCGGTCGAGAGAAGGATCGGGTCCGAAAACCTGCTCGGCTCGGCTAGATCGTAGAGACCTCCGATTGTAGAAAAGCTCCGACGCGCTCGTCATGCACCAGAAGCAAAAGTATTTCCTCCAAAATGACCGAGAAGAAAAAGAAGAGTGAAGTGCGCGGCGAAGCCACCGAAGAACCCGCTAAATAAAGATAAACAAAAATTATAAATGTGTAAATACACATATATGTACGTATCGATTCTAACACTTTTTACAATTTTCAAAAATTAGGAAAAGACAGAGAGCAGAGACTAGAGAAATGGGAAAGAATATGAACGATTTTTTTTTTTTTTAAATTTTTCGCAGAGAGGGAGGGATATTTTCAGGTATATATATATATATATATATGTATAATATACACACAAAAGTTTTATAGATAACAACAGGTTTTCTTCTTGTTTTTCGTTTTCCTTTTTGAGGGGGGTAAACTGCTACAGGTTGAAGATTAATGGTTGTTGAAGGTTTACTAATACGACCTGCGAGGTTGTGGAATTTAAAAACACGAAACAGAAAGGAGATTTAATATTAGACCCAGACATTTCTCTCTCCTAATTAACGGCCTTTATGAACTTCTTTTTCTACTAATAATCTATTTTAATTTTCATCTCCAAAACGTCACCGTTTTTGTTTTTACCTTATCTTAGAGAAGCCATAATTATTTCTTTATACAACCATCAAAGAATCTTGACCAAACTTTGGCTCCCTTTTCTTCTACTCTTGTTCTTTGTTTTATCTCGAGATCATCCCAAATAAATAAAACAGGTATGATTGAATTTATGAGAGCATTTGTTTATAATTTTTTCTTAATATTATATATATTATATTTTAATTTTAAACAGCTTTTGTTACAGTTTAGTTTTAAATAAAATTTTTGATTAAGATTTCATCCCTTATCTTTTTCTATAAGATTTTCATCATTTTAATGAAAGAAATTTATTGAACTGTAAGTATGGTTGAAGGTTATATATATCCTGGTTAAGACTTCCTCCCAAAGCCTAACAAGTCTCTGTGTAAAGATCTGAAATCTCCATTCACGTTTCAAGTATTTAACATGATTGTAATGATATAGTATACTAAAATTATCATTGCACATAAGAGTTTAAAATTTAAAAGTTATATCTCATGCACGTTAACTTGCAATACCCAAAAAGCCTATTATAATGTTTTAGAACCTAACATAAAAAATCATTACAAAATAATAGTTAATCTCAATTCAAGTCTGGTGGAACAAGACAGAATAATATCTCAGTTATTCTTTGACTGTTCGAGATCTAGGTCTTGATCATCTCGATCTGAAATGGTTAATACAAAAATAGTGAGTTACATTATCTCAATAAGAATACCAAAAACTTTATCACCAATACATAAACCAAACTATTCTAGAAAATCATAAAACAACTGATAGAATGTATATTTTTAATAAAATGTGAATGTTAATGCATCCCCTTATCTATTTTTACTGAAAATATTATTATTTATTTCTCTTACTAGGAGTCTTCTAAATACAATATATTAAGATATAATCAGAATCATAATTAAATCACAATAAACACGCATTCCAATAAATATATAACCTTAGGTTCTTTACCATCTCACCCAAATTAGGGTTACTTACCATCTTCATTTCTGTTATATTATTTTTTGTTTCTACTACTGGTATCGTTAGAGGCCCATAGGGATTCACGCTATACGTGGATATATAAACATTTCCCTTATAAATTATTGGTTGTTCCCATACCTCATCTGTTAATGAGTGCCACAATTAAAAATCGTCTCAAGACTCCGTCCGGTATAAATATAATAACTTATAACCCCGTCTGATGTGGGACTTTTCACCCTTGTACGACTGAGAACATATCTACAGTAGGGTTCACCCTATATACCAAGTCTGTATACTTTTTCTTATGATACCCGATAAGCTTTTGATTCATGTCATTATTTTATGCATGTAGATATATTACTTTTATCCAAACAATCAATAGCTCGTAAGACCCGTACATCAAATAATACTAGAGTATGTAATCTATGTTTCGATATCCATTAAAAATAAAATTGTAAATAAAAGAGAAATAAGATGGAAAAATAGAATAATAATTTCATACAATTAAATAACATAAATAATAAAACGAAACAAATAAATTAAGGTGAAACAAAATAAAAAAGAATACAAAAATGAAGCAAAATGATATAAACTAAATCAAAATAACATAAAATAAAACAAAACGAAATGGGGTAAAATATAACAATTCAAGATACGTCATTAATACATCAATTCTAGATAAATATAACGAAATAAAAATAAAATAGACAAACTGAATAGAAATAAAAAATTAAAAGATAAATAAAGTGAACGAAAGTAAAAATAAAATAAAATTAAATTAAAGAATAAAAAATACAAATAAAACTAATAATGGACATAAACTAAATTGATTAACTGGCTTCATTGACAACTTATATTTAATCATTAAGTAATCACAAAATCATTCAGGATCAATGTGTATTATCGATTAAATTTTGATTTAATCGTAACAAGGGAAACAGTTGAGATATTCTTACCTTGAATCGGAGGCTAAAACACCGCTTCTCTCAATTGCAATCATAGCAGCTCCCGACTCTTGAATTTTCAAGTTTTCTGGTGGAATCAAGGAGTTTGCATTAAAGTGGTGCGAAAAAAAAATAAAAAGATGGTGAAAAGGAGCAAGAATACTCATCAGGGTCGATTTGAGGTTCCGACACGATGGTGCAACCGAGCTTCGCCACCGAATTCTTCTTCCCCGACGTTCTCTCTCTTAGTTATGTCAGATCGTAGTGGGACTACTGTCAAAATTAATTTAAAACGTAAAAAAAAAAGGTCTTACAAAGAAATGAGAGAAAAATCGACCTTACAGGCATCGGTTGGGTCCCCGGCACAACGTCGCCACCGTCGCTCCGTCACCTGCACTCTCTCCAGTCTCCCATGTCGCTTCTTCCCTTGTCAACTGTGTCGGGTAGGGTTTTAGAAGACCAGCTAAAGAGAGGTTTAAATACCTCTCACCATTTGATCTTGGTCTTCCGATCAAGCTGACGTGGCGCAATGGGAGCCATCCGATCTGGCCACTTAAGGGAAACACAACTTTTCCTCCCACGCGCGATCCATACCATTGGATCGACTAGCCCCTCATATCTGAGCTATTGATCGCACAGGCCGTTGAATCAATACATGGTTCATCAAAGCCGTTCGTTCAAATTCGGGTGGGCGTGCACCTGGACCGTCAGTACGCATGGGAACTGTAATACTCGAGCCTAAAATTTAGTCCGGAATAAATTTTTATGTTTATCAAAAAAATTAAAAATATAAATTTAATTTAATTTTATTAAATTATTTGAGAAAAATAGGTTAGGGACATAATTGATAGAAATTTTGGGGAAGATAAGTGAAAATTTGAGTTCATGAGGTATTTTTAAAAGAAAAATTTGAGACAGGGGGTCAAAACATAAAAAAAAAATTCAACCATGTGGGATGGCCCAGTCAGTAGCCTTGATGAACCAGAGTGGCAAAACACGCTCATGTCAGCGTTTTGTGGGAGGCCATGCGGGTGATCCGCATGCCAGTGATCCGAAGGCCCAAATTCAATCTCGCGCATGTGAACAGCTCAAATGCATTCCCTTCTTATGAGTGATCAGACAGACGAGATCAATCGTGATTAATGATCCAGATTCACCCATATAATCGACCTAAATAGGCAACGATCAGATGACTCTCCTTGCTCCACGTCGACGCAAATGGACAGTTTAGATTAACGCAGGATGACTATATAAATATTGCATCGCAAGAGAACCGTAACCCTAGCCGCCCTGTCCTCACCGGAGAAGGAGACCGACCCACAACCGCCGCTGCAACGGAGCCATACCGTACCGGAGCCACCGCCACACCAGAGCTACCACCAACCGCCAAAAAAGGTAAAATTCTCCCTTATCCGCACAAAATTCGATTATGAGTCTCCCCGTTGCCATAACGGAGCAAAAGAAATGATGGGTGAGCCAGAAACTACGGATAAAGTCCGGTAGAGCCGCTGCAGCCGAAACCCTAAAACCCCTCTGATGAGCCCCTTCCCGCTTCTATTTCACAAAATCTTTCGACCACTGTGTTCACCATTCTTTTCTATGTAAGCTAGCAGAAGAAAAAACCCAGCTGTGAAGGAGAACCAACAGAGCCACTGCACCCGAAAACCTCTTTGCTGGTAGGTTCGATTTTTTATTACTTTCTAGCCAACCGAGATCTCCTAACGTATTTTTTGTAGGGATACATGTTAAATCAACCAAAACTGGCCAAAACAGGCCAGGTCGAAGCGAATCATCGGTGCGAACGGCGTAGCTGGCTTCGGAGCACAACGTCGCCACTATACGAGAACCCTAAAATTTACCGGGAAGGATTTTTGACACTGATTTAGAATTTTTGGTGTATTTTTAGTTACATGATGAGTATTTTTTATTCTCGCAGGAAAATTCAGGAAGCTCAAGACTCGTTAAGAAACAGTGTAGCATCTCGAAACACTGATTTAAGTAAGGATCTCTCACCCTATTCTCGGTTTCAGTAAATTGAGGATCAATAATCAATAATTGTATGTTTTGTGAAAAATTAGAAAAAAATTTAAAATATTACAAGTCACTAGTGGAGTCATAACCAATTAGTTTACATTTATTCTAATTCCCTATTTATTTTCTTGTACTACTTATATTTGCTTATTATTATACTGTGTGTAATTGAATTGATGGTTTTTATGATTTTCTCAGTTATTTGGTTATTTGATTCTTTCTACATTGTTTATCCGGTATTCTGGTTATTTGTTATTTAACTATGCTAAATTATATCGTTTGTTTAAGTGCCATTTAAATTAATCTATAAATAAGAAATTTGATATTGGTATGCTTTAGTGATTGCTTGGATGATAAGAGTTTAAATAAATGAAAGTTTACTTGGCATCCTGGAAAAGAGTGGATGGACTCAGTATATAGGGAACCCTACTGTGGACATTTTCTCAGTTCGACGAGCTGAGAAGTCCCATATCGGAAGAGTTTTGGGAGATACAGTTCACCCTTATGCTGGACGGGGTATCAAAGTGATGGTGTTTTTTATGCCCATTACTGGACGTGGTATAGAGAAGGCTGGATTAATTATCAATTTTGATACTAGATCTACGAGTAGAGAGATATCTCTATGAACCCTCAGGAGTCCCAGTAACTAGGTTAAAAATGAAGGATTGCTGATTTTATGTATGAAATTAAAATGTAATTTAATTAAGTGTCTTCGTAGGTTGATTTTAGAAAACAACTGTAACAGTATGTATCGAATAAAAAGCTTTAAAGATAAATGTATTTACTTAAAGTAAGGGCTCCATTAGTTATTTTCTAATTTTTATTAATATTTGGTTTTCCATATCAGTTATTAGTGTGATATTCTTACTGAGCTAGTGTAACTCACCCTCTCATTAACAATTTTAGATCAAGAAGACCAAGATCCAGATCTCGATCAACAAGAAAGTTGTGAGTAGTTCACCTCCTGGACTCCCTTAGAGTGCTAGTGAAGGTTGTCCTATGATACTTATTTATTCGTTTTTTTTAATTACCAATTTTTTTATGAACCATGTAGAATAGACATTTCCGTAACTCTATTGGGCAATTAAATTTATTGTGTAAGGAATGTAATCTCTAATATTATTATTCATTTCCGTATTTAAATTATAAATTTATTTTCTTTAAGGTTTCGAGCCTTTACAGGAACGACTACAAGTCGTTCAATCTTGGAACACGGATTGCTAATGCAGCCTTTCCACGTGGGAGTCTTTGTCGACATGATTGCCATGCTCTGTGTGGCAATTCGTTGTGTTGCTAACTGGGTTTTCACGTAGCTTGTTTCCTAAAATTTATATAATGACCTCTAGTCACTTAGAATCTATTCAAACAAACCCATTTTTATCACAGAATGACGCTAATTAAGAAATTTTATTTTTAAAAATGTCCCCAAATGAATTTTATTTTTTATTATTATTTTATTTTATTGTAATTTATTTTTCTTATTAGTTATTAATATTTTTATTATTATTAGTATTATTATTTTAAGAAGAAATAGATTTCATTATTTCAAATTTAATCATCCTGAGCTCGGGGTGTTACAACTCTTCTACTCTTTTTTAAAAAAATTAGTCCCTTAAATAGCTATCCCTTACCAAATAAATGAGGATACCTAGCCTTAAAATCTAATTACAACTCCCAAGTAGCCTCGTTCTGCAAGTGATTCTGCCATATGACTTTAATAAAGGGAATTTTTTTGTTACAGCGCACCCTATTCTTTTAGTCTAAGATGTCGATGGGTATCTCTTTATAAGATAGGTCATCCTAAAGCAGAAATAGCCTGTAAGATAAAACGTGTGAATGATCAGGGTTATACTTGCGCAACATTAATACAATAAAGACATTATGAACTCTAGATAATTCTAGTGGCAATGCTAGCTTGTAGGCAAATGTTTCTAGTGATACCCTTATGGAGAATGAATTTATGAAAACTCGATCGCATGTCTCGAATTCTAAATCCCTCCTTCGAGTATCTGCATAACTTTTTTGTCCACTTTGTAGTATTTGGATGTTTTTCCTGATTTTGGCAATCTTCACTGTGGTCTCATCTACAAGGTTTGAAGCAATCAACTTCTTATCACCTACTTATTCCCAACATATCGGTGACCTACAAGGTCGACCATACAATACCTTATACGAAGTCATACCAATACTTATCTGGTAACTGTTATTATAGACAAACTCTATCAGAGGTAAATGATCATCAAAGCGTCCTCTAAAATCTGATATACAACCCCTGAGCATGTCCTCTAGTACACAAATAGTCATTTTTTATTATCCATTAGTTTAAGGGTCGAATGCTGTACTGAGAGATAATTTGATCCTCATCACCTACTGAATATTAGTCAAAAAACTTAAGGTAAAACTGGGGTCCCTGTCTAATACCACTGTCACTAAAACTCTATATAGTCTGACTATCTCTCATATGTATATCGTAACTAGCTTGTCCAAGAGATCTACTATTCTGATAGCTAAGAAGTAGGAAGATTTAGTGAATCGATCAATGATTACCCAGATTGTATCGTGACCTGAATGGGCATTGAGCAATCCGGGTACAAAATCCATGATGATTTATTCCCATTTTTAGAATCAGTAGTGGTTGAAGTTGGTCGTCGAGGCGTTGATGCTCTGCCTTAACCTATTAGTATGTGAGACACTTAAAGATAAAATTAGTAATATCCTTTTTCATCCTATTCCACCAGAACTAGCGTCACATAATTTAGTACATCTTGGTACTTCTAGGGTGCATGGTGAACTTCGAACTGTGAGTCTTTATCATGATATTTCTTTTCAAATCGTTATCACTAGGAATACACAACCTGTCATAAAACCTGAACAAACCATTAGCTGAAACTTGGAATTCTGAATTCAAAACCCTGTTCTGTATCCTTTTTTATGACAGCTAGTGTGGGATTAGCCAACTGAACTTCCTTAATCTTCTATATTAACTTGGGTTGGACTGCTAAGTGAGCTATACATGTGGCTAATTCTAAGTTTTGGAGTTGTATCCTCTACATGGCTTCTATCAATTTACACTCGGAGATTATCATGTGAGCTAACATACATGCGTTCTTCATGCTAAAAGCATCGACTACTATATTATCATAAACTAGCTGATACAAAATCTTACAATCATAGTCCATAAGACAATTCATCCAACGTCTTTAATGCATGTTGAGTCCCTCTGGGAGAATATATGTTTCAAGCTCTTATGGTCTGTATGGTTTTCGAATGTCTCTCGATACAAATAAAGGCGTTAAGTCTTCAAAACATGGATAATTACGGCAAGTTCTAAATCATGAGTGGGGTAATTATGTTAATAAATTTTTAGTTGTCTAGATTCAAAAGCAATGATTCTCTCATGTTGCATCAAAATACAACTTAAAACTCTGGTAGGAAGCGTTACTGTATACTATATATCTTCATATTCCATTCAGTAGAGCCAACATAGGTGTTGTAGTCAGTCACTTTTTAAGTTCTGCAAAACTTCTTTCACATTACTCATTTCACTCAAACTTAACATCTTTCTTTGTGAGTCTTGTCAGGGGAGCTGTTATACTCAAGAATCTTTCCAGAAACCTGCATTAATACTTTGTCATATCCAAAAAACTCCTAACTTCCTTAACCATACTCAGTTGCTTCCAACCTGCCACGACCTCAATCTTGTTGGGATTTACTAACGTTCATTCTTTAGATATGATGTGCCCCATGAAAGAAGTTTGTTCAAGATAAAACTCATATTTACCCAACTTTGTGTAAACTTTATTTTCTCTAACAATTTATAATACTCGGGTCAAATGTTGGCAAGTTCTTCCATGTTTTTAGAGTAAACCAAGATGTCATCAATGAAGATTATAACAAATTGATCCATAAACGGTATAAAGATTTTATTCATTAAATCCATAAAGATTATGGGCGTATTAGTTAATCCGAACGGCATGATGATAAACTCATAATATCCATATCGAGTTCTGAAGGCTATCTTAAGAATGTCTTTAAGTTTGATCTTTACCTGATGGTATCTTAAACACAAGTTGATCTTAGAAAAAATTTGGGCACCTTGTAACTGTTCAAAAATATCGTCAATCCTGAATATGGATATTTGTTCTTAATTGTGACACTAGTTTGTTTTTCGTAATCTATGCACAACCTTTATGTCCCATCGTCCGTCCTTGCGAATGTGACTCCAGCACCCCAAAGAGATATATTGTGTCGGATGAAACTATTATCTTGTAGCTCTTTGATTTATTTCCTTAGCTCCTCCATATTGACACGACTCATTCGGTATGGGGTAACCGAGATAGGTTTGGTGTCAAGTTAGAGATCAATGAAAAACTTTCTCTCTCCATTTACTAGCAGCCCTGGTTGTTTATCAGAAAATACATCAGAAAAGTTCCAAACAACAAGAATGTCTTGAATGTAAATCTCATAATTTGATTTACCTGTCCCAGAAGAGAATTAATTAAGTCAATGGTATATAATTAAATTCAATAAATTACCTCCATACACCAATAATAATTAAGATATTATTAATCAATAAAAGGTTCTTTATTAAGGATGTTGAATACATCTCTTATGGTAACAGTCAGTGGTAGCATAATAGGCTGCTAACCAATTCATCTCTAGAATTTCATCGAAATCTCCTATGTCTAATGCTATTAGATCTATGCTTAGTTCCTTATCAGTTGTTTTTATGATATAAGATTTATATACAATGTTTCTTAATAATGCTCTATTCGCAAATGTGAACACTAATAAGATAGAATCAAGACGTTAAGGAGGTACATTTAAATATTGAGTAAAAGAATGTGAAACAAAAGAATGTGAAGCATCAGTGTCAATTCAAACATGTGCACAATGTTTACAAATAGTATACGTACCCTGAATCACATATGGGTTGGCTTTGACATCCTGTTGGGTGAGTATGTAGACTCTACCCTAAATTATGGGCCTAACCTAGTTCTGATTCCTAGTACACTCTCTCGCAAAATGTTGGACATTCCTACATATGTGACAGATATTGTTGAAGCGATAATAGGGTCAGTCGCCATAATCCCTTGTACAATGTTGGCAATTCTTGCCACGTCCCGCCATTGAGGCCTAAGGAGGGGCCTAAGGTGTTGGCCTTGGCCTCTTGTTCTGTAAGCCTGATGCAGTTGGTCCTGGCCTACGGTGCAAAACTGGGGGTTTAAAGTTGTTCAATACTGAGGAAAAAGTTTGAATATTTCTCTCAATCAGCTATGCCTTGACTAAAACCACCAAATATGTGTTGAGCTCTAACACATATAATTGTTGTCTAATATCAAAACGAAGACCTCATTCAAAGCTCTTTGCCTTCCTACCTTTATCTATCAAATTATTGTGGGAGTATCGGCCTAGCTCAAGTAACTTTCGAGTATACTCCATAACAGAGAAATTTCTTTGGACTAATTGTGCAAACTTCATTTCTTTCACATGGTGAAGGTGCTCCGGTAGGTACTCAGCATTGAAAGCTCTCGAAAACTGTTCTTCGATGACTGTAGTGGGAAAAGTAACCTATTTGAGTTGCCTCCAACATCCTGCTTCACCTAAGAGCATATACATGGCAAAAATGACCTTCTGTTCGGAAATCACTCCAAGTGTCGTGAAAGCCTTCTCGGTCTCTACCAACTAGTACTCAGCTTACTCAAAGATAGATACCTTTGCAAAAGTAGATATGTTAAGTCTCTTGTACCTTTCAATGTAACTTGGGTCCATCATGGGCGGAGCTGGGTCCTGCTAAAAGAGAATTAGATTATGCTGAGTAGGGACTTAGTTACTTTGTGGAGGCACTGAATTGTATTGTTGAGGTACTAGATTATATTGTGAACGTACAAGATTGTACTACAGATGTATTGGATTGTACCGTGGGGGTACAGAGTCTTCTCGATGTGGAAGTGATTCATACTGTGGTAGGGTTTGAGGGGGATCAGACGACTCTCCTCTCTTATGCCAAGCCTGATGGGTAGAAATCAACCTCTCGAGCATCTCAAAAAATTGATCAACGTTCTCCTGTAATGGTCCCTCCCGAGCTACTATGTTCAGTGGCGGCGCTGTTGCCAGAGCACGGCGGAGCTGCCGTGCCAGAATTTCGAAATTGGTCGAGTAGGCCTTGGGTCTGATTTTTGGGTTATTTAGGACATGTGTAGGTACTGTAAGTGCGTTTCAGTTCCCGAGAAAAAATTCAGGGAACCCAAGGACCACCCGTAGGCGTAGTGAAAATCTAGTTTTCGACGCCAAATCAAGTAAGGACCCCTCACCCTATTTTCTATCATGGAATTAAAGTCTGAATAAATGATAATACTGTATTTTGTACAAATTAAATAGATATGCATAATTAATTACGGTTGCTAATGGAGCCCGAACCGGACATATTTCTCTGTAAATTTATTGTTTGATTTATTTTACAATTTAAATGCATTATGGTATCTGATTTATTTATTCTATATTTTTTAATGCATGTATCACTGCTTACTTCACTACTATTTGATTTTAGGAATCTAAGATACGTTTACTTTGTTGGATGCACGTTACTTGTGTATGTATTCATATTTGAGTTGGTAATGGAGACTAAGGACAAATAGGAATGGGATATGATTTGATAAATGGATAAGATAACAGCCTCACTAGATATTCTGGGAGATGGTCAACGGACTGAGTTCATAGGGAACTCTACCGTGAACGTTGTCTCATACCGGACGGGGTATAGAGACTTTATTATTTTTGCACTCATACCAGACGGGGTATTGATATCTATTGTTTTGGCATTCATACCAGACGGGGTATGGGGATGGCCCTGGAATTAAGTTTTTTAAGGGGAATGGTTCACGTATAGTGGGGACCCCTATAGATCCCCATGGATACTAGTAGGCTGATAAAAAGAAAAATTGTTGTTTGATGATTTGAATATAAAAGTATGATATGTGCTATGTTACAGATTATATATGAATTCGTGATATTTACAATGTTATTGTCTTCATAGGTTATTTTTATAAATCTCACTGCGGTAAGTAGACGGTAAATAGTTTGATTATTGATAAATGAATTTGTTTAAATCTACTGCTCCATTGGTTGTTTTAATTTTCTACCAACCTTTACTTCTGTGACGGTGATTAGTGCGATATCCTTACTGGGCTAGTGTAGCTCATTCCTTATTTAACCATTTCAGATCAGAATGACCTGGTTCCCAAGCCCGATCCACAAGAAGACGTCGAGTAGCTACTAGATACATTATAGTTTCCTTTATTTTTTTTATTTCTCATATTTCTTTTAAAGAACTTATTCCGTGATATTGTTTAGTACTTTTAAATTATTGTGTAAGGGATATTAACCTTAATCTTTTATTTCACTTCCGCACTCAGATTATTATATGTATTTTCTTTTGAATTTTCAGGGCGGTTACAGTTGGTATCAGAGCCGCGTTCCTCGGACTCGTCCCTTACACAATGATACTTAGAGAAACACCAAACGAATGAATCATTACTCAACCCTTCCTTATGAAATGCAGGTACGGAGAGATGAGAAGAGGAAGATCCCCACTAAACCGAGTAGCCTATGATGGTTCGCTTCGGGAAGACGTTGATAAGATATTTGAGATGCTAGAGAGACTCATTGCTGCCTAGCAGGGCTGAGATGAGAGAAGGGAGCTACCCGACCCTCCCCCACTGCCACAGGTTAACCATCACTGTAGCGAGAGGATCCTAAGCCACCTCAATACGAGCCTCCTCCTCCACAGTACCACCCGGTGCCATCGCTGTAGTATAATCCGGTGCCCTAGCCACAGTATTGCCCGACACCGCCACAGTATAATCTAGTGCCCCTACCATGTCAGCGAGTACCACCACAGGGCCCCACAGTCTATATTCAGCCTAGCCCAGTCCCTCTTCCACGAGACCCAACTCCTTCCATGTTTGAGCCAGGCTACGTAGAGAGGTACAAGAGACTGAACCCATCTACTTTTGCAGGAAAATCCTCTTTTGAAGATGCCCATTATTGGTTGGCGGAGATGGAGAAGGCCTTCGAGACCCTAGGAGTGACTCCCGAGTAGAGGGTCACCCTTGCTACCTACATGCTGGTGGGAGAAGCAAACCGCTGGTGGGAACTCGAGCAGACCACCCTGCCTGTTCCAGTTACTTGGGAACAATTCTTAGCAGCCTTTCATGCAGAGTACCTCCCAGAGCACATCCGACATCTAAAGGAGATGAAGTTTCTCCAGTTGGTCCTGGGGAACATGACGGAGTCAGAATATACTCGTAAGTTCCTGGAGTTGGGCCGATACTCCCCTGAGACATTGATGGACGAGGGCAGGAAGGCTAGGAGGTTCCAGTAGGGCCTCCGCCCAGAGATCAAGCAGCATTCATTTGTAATAGAGCTTAGGATTTACTCGGCCGTTCTGGCCAAGGCACAGTTAGTGGAGAAGAGCCTCCACACCCTCCCTCAGTCAACAAGGAACCATAAACCCTCAACTCCACCCCGCAGACCAGCACCTACTGCGTTTGTCCAACCGAACAAGAGGCCTGGACCGGTGGTCCAGGCCCTCCCTCAGGCTCCAGTGGCAGAACGTGATAAGATCTGTCAGTATTGCGATAGGGATCACGGGGCCTGACCATGCTACTGCCTCAACAACACCTGTCGCATATGTGGTACTGCCCAACACTATGCGAGAGAGTGCCCAAGGAACTAAAATCAGGGAAGACCTCCTATCCAGGGCAGGGCTTACAACCTCACCCAGCAGGATACCGAAGCCAACCCGAACGTGGTACAGGGTATGTACACTATCTGTAACCATCTTGCTCATGTTTTGTTTAACACTGGTGCATCGCATTCATTTGTTTCACCTGTTTTTGCATCCAAATTTAATGTATTACCTTATAAACTCGATTCAATGTTATTTGTGTCTACTGCTGGGAGTGTAACACTATTAGGAGAAGTAATCTACAGAGCTTGTGCCATAGAGATAACAAATAGAAAACTGAGTGTAGACCTAATAGAATTAAACACGTGGGATTTTAATATAATTTTAGAGATGAATTGGCTAGCGGCGTATCACGCCACCGTAGATTACTTTAGCAAGAAGGTTGTATTTAATCCTCCTAATGAGGAGTCATTTACAAATTAATAAAATCATTTAGTGTTTATTCCTTGATGGCAAGTTTTCTTATTTGTCAAGTACCTTAACCTTGTTATTTTCTCTAACTAGGCAAACCAAAGAAAGAGAATTGTATTCAAGAGATTCCGGTAGTCCGAGACTTTCCATATGTGTTCTTGGATGAACGACCTGGACTGCTAGTGGACAGGGAAGTCGACTTCACTATAGATCTACAGCCAGGCACCCAGCCTATTTCGGTTGCTCCTTACCGCATGAGCCGCGTTGAGATGGAGGAGGTGAGAAAACAGATCACTGAATTGCAAGACAGTGGTTTTATCAGACATAGTGTGTCCCCTTGGGGTGCCGGAGTCACTTTTGCCAGGAAGGGAGATGGAACGTTGAGACTATGTATTGATTACAGAGGATTGAACAGGGTCACAATCAAAAATAAGTATCCTCTTCCTAGGATTGATGACCTCTTCGATCAGTTGCAGGGTGTGCAGGTCTTCTCTAAAATAGACCTGCAATCAGGTTACCATCACGTGAAAATAAGGACAGAAGACATTCCCAAGACGACTTTTCGAACCAGGTACGGACACTATGAGTTCCTGGTCATGCCACTTGTGCTAACCAACGCCACAGCCATCTTCATGGATCTGATGAACAGGGTCTTCAAATAATTCTTAGATCAATTTGTTATCGTGTTCATCGATGACATCCTGGTCAACTCAAAAAGCAGAGAGGAACATGCTCACCATCTAGCCCCGGTTTTGCAGGTTCTCAGAAGAAAGAAGCTGTATGCAAAGTTGAGTAAGTGTGGATTCAGGCTTGAGTAGACCGCCTTCCTGGGGCACATCATATCAAAGGATGGAGTATCAGAGAATCCAAAAAAGGTTGAACCGGCACTCGGATGGGAGAAATTGACATCAGTTAAAGAAATCTGTAGCTTTCTGGGAATGACGGACTATTACCGTAGGTTCGTTGAAGGATTTTCTAGTCTGGCGGCTCCCCTAACCCGACTCACAAAGAAGAATACCAAGTTTGAGTGGAATGAGGACTGTGAAAGAAGTTTTTCAGAACTAAAGAAGCGGCTGACTACTGCACCTATGCTGGTCTTACCGAGTGGATCGGGGAGATATACAGTTTAGAGTGATACCTCCTATCTAGGCCAAGGTTGTGTTCTAATGCAGCATGGGAAGGTCATAGCCTATGGGTCCAGACAGTTAAAGAGTCATGAAAAAAATTATCCCACCCATGACTTAGAGCTTGCCACAATCATACACGTCTTGAAGATTTTGCGCCATTATTTATATGGAGAGACCTTTCAGATCTATACCGATCACAAGAGTTTGAAATACATATTCACTCAAAAGGATCTCAACATGCTTCAGAGAATGTGGATAGAATTTCTTAAGGATTATGATTGTGATATCTTGTACCATCCAAGTAAGGGTAACGTTGTAGCCGATGTACTCAACAGAAAAAGTGCAGGTATCTTAGCCCATTTGATGGTCTCAGAATGCAGGAAAATTAGGGCTACACAAAAGGTTCGACTTTAGGACTTGAGGAGAGTCACATGTTTGGGCCATTTGACCGTCTAGCCTTTGTTAATCAAGAGAATAAGGGAAACTCAGTCAGCTGATCCTGCCCAAGTAGCCCTCAAGAACAATGCATAACAGGGAGTTAGCTCAGAATTCTGAGTCTCCCCCGATAGGTTACTTCGATTTCAGGCATGGTGTGTATTCTAAGTGACAGTGAGTTAAAGAGAGACATCATGACAGAGGCCCATAGCTCAAAATTTATCATGCATCCCGGAAATACCAAAATATACCAAAGTATGCGACCCCGGTTTTGGTGGAATGGGATGAAAAAGGAATAGCTGACTTTGTGTCTAAATGCTTGGTATATCAGCAGGTCAAGGCAGAGCATCAGCGCTCAGGCAGGTTACTTCAGCCTTTACCAATCCCGAAGTGGAAGTGGGAACATATCTCCATGGACTTCGTGAGAGGGTTACCTAAGGCACGCTCAGGACATGACATCATCTAGGTAAATGTTGACTGGCTTACCAAGTCTTTCCACTTCTTAGTTATCAGGATGACCGATCCCTTAGACAAGTTGGCAAAAATATATATCCGAAAAATAGTCAGATTGCATGGAGTCCCAGCGACAGTGGTGTCCGAAGGGACCCTAGGTTCACTTCTCGATTTTGGAGTAGCTTTCAGCAAGCCATGGGAACGAAGCTATCCCTCAGTACTACCTTCCACCCTCGGACTGATCAACAATCAGAAAGGATAATCCGTACACTTGAGGATATGTTTTGAGCTTATGTCCTTGACTTTGAGGGCCATTGGGACGAACATCTACCCCTTATAGAGTTTGCCTACAACAACAGCTACCAAGCGAGCATTGGCATAGCTCCGTATGAGGCGTTATATCGGCGCCCATGCAGATCGCCGATTTGTTGAGAAAAAGTGGGCGATAAAAAATTGTTCAGCCCGGAGCTGGTAGAGGAGACCACATCCAAGATAGTTAAGATCATGAGGAACATTCAGACAGCTCAGAGCAGGCAGAAGAGTTACGCGGACACCCGGAGGAGAGATTTGGCATTTGAGAAAGCCAACCGGATGTTCATTAAAGTCACTCCTTTAAAGAGAATTAATAGGTTCGGCAGTAGGGGAAAATTGAACCCCCGATTTATTGAACCGTTTAAAGTCTTAGACATGATTGGTACCGCCGCCTATAAACTAGCACTACCTCCAAAACTTTCTAAGGTCCACAATGTGTTTTATGTGTCCATGCTATGCAAGTACAACCCGGACCCCTCTAATGTCTTGGCCCACGAACCCCTCCCACTCCAGGAGGACTTATCCTATGAGGAAGTATCAGTCAGCATTACAGATCGAAAGAGTAGATTACTCCGCAACCGAGAAATATCCTTTGTAAAAGTCGTATGGCAGAACCACACACCAAGGGAGGCTACATGGGAGCTAGAATTAGACTTTAGAGCCTAGTACCCCCAGTTGTTTGATCGAGAGTAAGAGCCAAATTTGAGGGACCAAGTTTCTTTTAAGGGGGGAAAAGTTGTAACACCCAAGAAATTCCTTTTTTATTTTTATTATTTTTTTTAACTTTTTTTTATTTTATTTTATTCTATATAAATATAAATAAGTATTAATAGAATTTAATTTAATTTATTTTATTTTATTTTATTTTAAGGAAAATAATAAAATAATATTAATAAAAATGGGTAAAAATTATTTAGGGATTTAATTAAAAAAAATTTTGAGGAAAATGGGCGAAAATTTGGATTCTCGGCTATTTTTAAAAGAAAAATCGAAAATTGAAGGTCAAAACGCAATTTAAAAAAATTGTGCCACGTCAGCTGCCCAGTCAGCAGCCCTAGCCAACCAGGACCGTCAGGTGGCAAAGACACTAATATAGGAGGCCACGCAGCGGGGAGCTGCGTGGACGATCCGCGTGCGCGCGATCGAACAGCTGAGATTCGTTTCCGCGCGCACAGACGGTCCAGATTGAATCACGCACGGACGTTCCAGATTGAATCGAGATGAACGACTCAGATTCATTCCCTATTTAATCGCGATCGGACTGTCCAGATTAAAAAAGTGATGGACGACTGAGATCAAAAGCAGATGGGTATAAATAACCTCATCCGCACCCAAATCCTAACCCTAGCCGCCAGAGCCCCTCATCGGAGAATATAACCCAGCCGCTGGGGAGCCGACCGCCGCCACCTGCCACCGTACCGAAGAAATTTTCGGCCGCCAAACGAGGTAAAAATTTTATCTTTTGCTCAGAATTTAATTCTAAACCCACCTATAGCCAAATCAGAGTGGAAGCACCAGCTAATTGGCCGAAAAACACCGCCAAACCCCAGTGGCACCGTCGCGGGGTGTCTTGATTTTTGCCTCCGATGAGGCCCTTCCCGATTCCCATTCGATGTGATTTTTTCATCGTTGTGATGACCGTTTCCTCCTCTACAAGTTGACCGTAGCAAAACACAAAATCGCGACGTGAACTGGAGGAGCCGCCGCACCGGAGAGCCCCACCTCCGGTAAGTTTCGGTTTTCTGTGTTTTTTCGGCCCACCGAGGGCACTAAGTGTGTTTTCTCATAGGAACCGATGTAAGTTTGGCTGAATTCGGCTGAAAACAGCCAACACGAGGCGGATCGCCGCCGCTAGCGGCGGTGCCATCGCTGGAGCACAGCGGAGCTGCCATTGTAAAATTTCGAAATTGGTCGAGTAGGCCATGGGTCTGATTTTTGGGTTATTTGGGACATGTGTAGGTACCGTAAGCGCGTTTCAGATCCCGAGAAAAAATTCAGGGAACCTAGGGACCGCCCGTAGGTGTGGTGAAAATCTAATTTTCGACACCAAATCAAGTAAGGACCCCTCACCCTATTTCCTATCATGGAATTTAAGTCTGAATAAATGATAATACTGTAATTTATACAAATTAAATATATATGAATAATTAATTACAGTTGCTAATGAAGCCCGAACCAGACATATTTCTATGTCAATTCCTGTTTGATTTATTTTACAGTTTAAATGCATTATGGTATCTGGTTTATTTATTCTATAGTTTTGAATGCATGTATCACTGCTTACTTTACTACTGTTTGATTTTAGGAATCTAAGATACGCTTGCTTTGTTGGATGCACGTTACTTGTGTATGTATTCATGTTTGAGTTGGTAACGGAGACTAATGACAAATAGGAATGGGATGTGATTTGATAAATGGATAAGATAACAGCCTCACTAGATATCTTGAAAGATGGTGGACGGACCGGGTTCATAGGGAACCCTACCGTAAACGTTGTCTCATACCGGATGGGGTATGGAGACTTTATTATTTTGGCGCTCATACCAGACGGGGTATTGGGACGACCCGCTTCACCCTCAAACTGGACGGGGTATTGAGATATATTGTTTTGGTGCTCATACCGAATGAGGTATGGGAACGGCCATGGAATTAAGTTTGTTAAGGGGAATGGTTCACATGTAGTGGGGACCCCTATGGATCCCCATGGATACTAGTAGGCTGATAAAAAGGAAAATTGTTGTTTGATGATTTGAATATAAAAGTATGATATGTGCTATGTTACAGATTATATATGAATTCATGATATTTACAATGTTATTGTTTCCATAAGTTGTTTTTATAAATCTCACTGCGGTAAGTATACGGTAAATGGTTTGATTATTGATAAATGAATTTGTTTAAATCTACTGCTCCATTGGTTGTTTTAATTTTCTACCAACCTTTACTTCTGTGACAGTAATTAGTGCAATGTCCTTACTGGGTTAGTGTAGCTCATTCCTTATTTAACCATTTCATATCAGGAGGACCTGGTTCCCGAGCCCGATCCACAATAAGACGGCGAATAGACGCTAGATACCTTATAGTTTCCTTTATTTTTTTTATTTCTCATATTTCTTTTAGAGAATTTATTCCGTGATATTGTTTAGTACTTTTAAGTTATTGTGTTAGGGATATTAATTTTAATCTTTTATTTCGCTTCCGCACTCAGATTATTATATGTATTTCCTTTTGAATTTCCAGAGTCGTTATAAATACATTGATTCTAGATAAGTATAACGAAATAAAAATGAAAACAGAATAGACAAACTGAATGGAAATAGAAAATTGAAAGATAAATAAATAAAAAAGAATGAAAGTAAAAATAAAATAAAAATAAAAAATACAAATAAAACTAATAAAGGACATAAATTAAATTGACTGATTGGCTCCATCGACAACCTGTATTTACTAATCAAGTAATCACAAAATCGTTGAGAATTGCTGCTTATTATCGATTAAATTTTGATTTAACCATAATAGGGGAAATGGATGAGGTATTCTTACCTCGGATCGGAGGCCAAAACACTACTTCTCTCAATTGTAATCGTGGTGGCTCCGGACTCTCGAATTTTCGAGTTTTCTGGTGGAATTAAAGAGTTTGTGTTAAAGTGGTGTAAAAAAAAATAAAAGACAGTGAAAAGGGGCGAGAATACTCACAGGGATCGGTTTAGAGTTCCGACACGGCAGTGGAACCGAGCTCCGCCAGCTGGTTCTTCTTCCCCGACGTTCCTCTCTCTCGGTTATGTTGGATCCTAGTGGGATTACGGCCGAAATCAATTTAAACGTAAAAGGGAAGGATTTTATAAAGAAAGGAGGAAAAAATCGAGCTTATTGTTGTCAGTTGGGTCTCTGGCATGACGGAGTCGTCATCTCTCCGTCGCCGGCACTCTCTCTGGTGTTCGACGTCGTTTCTTCTCCTATCAACTGTGTCGGCTAGGGTTTTGGGAGGACTAAAGAGAGGTTTAAATTCCTCTCTCCATTTAATCTTGGTCGTCCGATTGGGCTAATGTGGTGCAATGGGAGCCATCCGATTAGGGCCACTTAAGGGAAACCTGGTTTTTCCTCCCCTGTGCGATCCTAACCGTTGGATCAACTAGCCCCTCAAATCTTAATTGTTGATCGTGCGGGCCGTTGGATCGATGCATGGTTCATTAAAGTCGTTCGTTCAAATTCGGGCGGGTGTGAACTTGAACCGTTCGTGCGCATGGGAATGACCCTGAACCATTCGATCCTCCTCATATGTCGATTACCAACGTTGGCTTTCCGCGTGGGAGTCTTTGTCAATGCGGCTGCCACGCGATGCCTGGCAATTTGCTCCGTTGTTAACTAGGCTTCCACGTGGCCTGTTTCCTTAAATTTGTATAATGATCCTTGATCACTTAGAATCTCTTCAAATAGGCATATTTTTATCGCAGAATGTTCCTAACTAAAAAATTTTGTTTTTAAAAAAAAAGTCTCTAGTTGAATTTTATTTATTATTATTATTTTATTTTATTTTTTTATTAATTATTTTTTTAAAAAAATAGATTTCATTATTTAAAAGTTAATTATTCTCATCCCGGGATGTTACACTGTACGCTTGCTGGAGAGAAGTAGGGTGATGAGCTCATATCAGAGCTCTCGCTTCTGCTTTAACTCCTGTAATATACAAGTTTATCTGATATTCATTAGTGAGTATTAAGCAACTTACCAGTATATTGAATTGTCTGAGGTAATCCTGGAGGGATTCTTCTTGCTTCAACGTTTTAAACCTCCCACTTCACTTTCGAGTTTTTCTTTTTCAATTTCTCCGATTTTTTTTCTCCATCTTCTTCGACTCCTGAGCACGAGTGTTGTCTGAGATTCCCATCGCCACGAACCAGTTCTGATACGCAGAAAATACACACACACAGAGCACAACAGCAAAGGAAGGAGAACCCGTTCAGAACCCAGGCAATACCAAGGACAGTCGGCCATGTGCCTTAAAAATATATCGAAATGACCATAATGCCCCTAATCGCAACAGCAAAATCATTGGTCAGAATGGTCATAGAAAGGAAAATTTCCATATATAAAGACCAGGATTGGAACAATAGGGTTTTCTCTCCGTTGTTCTAGCAAAGAGCAGAAGTTGCGGCCGTCTAAGGTATGGATTCTTCTCCACCCTGATATCTTCCTAACTATTCTGTTTAGGGTTCTTGCAGTACATTGAGAGATTGTTGTAATCTTAGATAGTCACCATATACGCCTTTTTGTTCTTTTGATGATCTTTTTTACTGTTGGTTTCAGTGAAGATTTGCCGCAAAATCCACATTTGTTTATCTGGTTCCGTTGTCTATTTTAGGGTCGATTGATTTCGTACTACCAAAAAAAAATGATAAGAATGAAACGTGTTCACTTACTACGTCTCGTATTTTATGCTTCTTACAGTACATTGAGATTGTTGTAACCTTAGATAGTCACGATATATGCTCTCTTTTGATGATCTTTTTTACGTTTGGTTTCAGTAAAGATCTGCTGTAAATTCCACATTTGTTAATCTGGTAATACCAAAATGAAAAGAATGAAACGTTTTCCCTTACTAGGTCTCGTATTTCATTCTTCTTATCCTTATGATCAACTTTTTCTTATGCCCTGTTTGTCTTTGGAGAAATTGGTGTCTAACTATTATAGTCTGTTATGGTGTGGATGAAAGTTGGGAAAGGGAGAGGAGGAAAGAGAAGGGGATGCTTCTTTCATAACAGCAATAATGCTAAGCGATTAGCAGATAGAATGGTGATTTCATTTTATTAGTTGATCTATGAGAATCATTGGAGAATTCCCTTTGTTTTTGGACCATTCATTTATCAGAATCACAAAGAGACAATTTCAGAAATAAAAATATTTTCTATTTATCCAAAGAATAAGACCTCAGATGCTATTATGGTGCCCTGCTGATTATTTATTTTTCAATGGTTATCCCCGTTGAAAATGTTGCCTTTTTTCTCTCAAAGATGATGACACACCCTACAAAGTCCAATGTGTATATATTTGGCTTCTGTTCTTTTTTTTTCCTCCACAAAGTTTTGGTCCATTTGAATAATTGATGAACCCTACTGATTTGTTGTTAGCAATTCTGAAGTTTGAATTCCTACTGTGTTGTGAGGTGCAGAATGGATTCTCAAATTAAGCATGCTGTGGTGGTGAAAGTCATGGGTAGAACAGGATCTCGAGGTCAGGTGACACAGGTGAGAGTCAAGTTCTTGGATGATCAAAATCGGTTCATCATGAGGAATGTGAAGGGACCAGTTAGAGAAGGAGATGTTCTCACTCTTCTTGAGTCTGAGAGGGAAGCTAGAAGATTGCGCTAGTAGGTTTTTTTTTTTTTGTTCTGTTAATTTTTCTAGTGTTGAATTTGGTTACAGTGACTGCTAGTAATTGAGGTTTGATAGTTAATGAAAACATGTTAAGATTCATTATATTTAATGAGATGCTTTAAATGTTTCTATTTATTCAAAACCTTTAAATATTTCGACTAGTTTCTTGCTGCAATTCCCATTAATCAAATTGTGAGATTTGACCAACCATCACATAGATGATTCGAACTTCAACTCTTCTCTATGAGGATGTGAGTTCGAGTTGTACTGTATTTTTGTATGTGTTTGATTTTGTTTTTATTAATATGTATGCGTCACTCAATTTTTTTGAGGAATGAATTTTTACTTCAAAAAAATTTGTGAATATGGATAGAATATGCAATTTCTTTGTGATCGTTATTTGAACAGCATTGTTATTGTGAGCTTTATTTGAATGGAACACATGGAATACATAGATTGACTGGGAAAGATGAGATAAAATTTTTCTCATATGGTTCAATATTTATCTAATCCTATTAGTCGAGACTGTAAACTCGATGTAAGAGCCAAAAGAAAAGCAAATATTTAATACCAGTGTAAATTACGCACAAGTATGACTAATTTTATTTATATCCTGAATTTACTTTCCAAGAATATAACCATGTGATATTAAACCTTTCTGTCATCAAAACTAACTGCTAGTCTGCTAAAGATGGTGAAATTATCCACTACCTCAGGTGATGTCTCCAACAGCTTCTTTTCTCTATTCCTCTCCTCTCTCTGCTCAATGTGTGTGTATGTATATATACATACACATACACGCTCTTACATACGTACATATATATTCTTTCTCTGGCTATACCATCTATGTACATGTATATTTCTGTATCCGAAGTACTTTGAAAAATTGTTGCCAGGTAGATGGAGGAAAGATTTGAAGTTCATCTATGGGATAATGGTTGTAGAAGGATAGACCACTGACAAGGTTTCATCCTTGTGACATAACATACACATGTGCATACATATATATATATATGTATATATATGTACGTTTACATATTTGCCGCGGGGAGGTGTTCACTGGGTACACGGAGAGAAGTGTAGTTTTAATGAGTAAGGCTAAAAATATGGACGTGTATATGCATATTTTTTAAATTTGCCCGTAATATTATTTTAGTTTTAAAAATTATTTATTAATACCCAGAAGGTTGTTTTCCAAGAGGCCCATAAGATTTTTTAGTCCACAATGCATGGCTCTAATATGTAACCTATATGCAGTCAGTTTGTTTAAATTTCTACATTTTATGAAAATTTTGAGAAATTTTATAACTAAACTAAAGTTTTCTTTATAATTTATAAATTATATACTTATAACTTCAGTTCCAAAATCTAACTAAATAAAGGTATGAAATACTAACCCGGATATGGTCTCTCGCCATTTTATATTTATTAATAAAAATAGAAAACGAATAAATTTTATTATAAAGGTTTAAAATACATAGACTAATATTTCAAGTTATTATCTTATTAAAAAATTAAAATTAATTTTTTAAAAAAATTATCCACTTACTTTTCAAAAATTAACTTTAAATGAAATAGAAAAATTTTAAAAGATTTATTCATTTTGTATGAATTGAGGAGATATAATTGTAAAGAAAATTATTACTATTTTTCTTGTTTGATTAATTGGCTAAGAAAAGAAGAAGGTTGTTTAATGAATTATGAGAAAATATTGAATTATATTTATAATAAATAGATTTTTTTTTTTTTAAATTTTCTATCCACAATTTCTCTATTATTAATTTGAATCAATTAATATTTATGAGTTTAATTATTGGTAACACTTTGTGAATAAAATCGTAAATATTATTATTATATAAGTATTAAGTTATAGTCGCATACGTAAGGCAGTGCATCAGAGGGGGTGTGTGTGTATATATATATTATGAAAAAGAAAAGAAATTAATGAAAGAAAAAAGTGAAGATATATATTATAAATGTATATGTTAAAAAACAATATGTCACTTTTTGGTGGGAGAAGAAGGTTCTGATAGACAATAATAAATTAGGTTTTTAAATAGTTTTAATTTACATATAAAAAATGTGTTGGGATAAGACATTTCTCTATTTTAATCACATTTTTATTTCTCATGTCGGCTCATGCGTCCGTCAATTTATCTTTTCACCCCTTTTTTTTTTTTTTTTTTTCTTTTCATGTTCAATCAATCAATTCTGAAAAATCTATACATTTCACTATAGTTATATATATATATATATATATATATGTATATATTAATTTTACATTACTTAATAATAAAAATTTAAATTTTATAACAATTGGATCAAAACCCATTTCGTGAAAATTGATATTAGTTTGGTTTAATTTTATTTTTAATGATACAAAATTTAAAATTATTTGAAACATTAAATTATAATAAGTAAGTGTATATTTGAATTAAAAAATGTTGCATTACTATTAATCATAATATAAACTTATATAGAAATAATAAATCAAATGCAACCGAGCTTGTTGGGTCTATAGAAATTTGAAATATTAATTTGTAAAAAGGGTTGATGATAATCATGTGTATAGTAATTAGAATAATAAAAAGCACAACCATCCAACTTGGCATGGGACATGAGATTTATCTTTTTGAGAATATATATATATGTATATATTATATGTAGTTATTATGTAATATTTATCCTCGGGGCATAACTTTTTGTTAACGATAAGGATCAAACTCACTTGAGCCCACATACCTTTTCATTCATTATCCAAATGTTATACTCTTCTTTTTTCTTTCTTCCATAATTTATTTGAAGACATTTTTTTCAGAAAAAAATAATAATAATAATTTATGAAATTTTTACACTTGAATTTTTAGTTAGATGGTATTTATTTGCTTTGATAAAAAGTAAATATAATTATTGTTATTGTGAAATCCAACTTTTGACTCTCGACATTTGGAAAGGGACCATCACTTATCCGCTTGTCGTGTCAACTCCAATTTTTAATTCATCAATTACTTACTCAAATATTTATGTACCAACCAATTATTACTAATCATATCTTTAATTTAATTTGATCACCTAATAAAATAGTCAAAATGTTTTATTTTTTAAAATTTATTATGATTAAATTTAATTTAACCATTGTATTTTCAAGATTAATAAATTAAAATTGATCGTATTAATTAAATATTATATAATGATTAAATATTATTTTATAACACGTATAAAAAATAATAAATTTTATATTTTTAATGATATTTCAACTTATAATATTAATTACGAACTTATCCACATGAATCTTGACCCCCCAGATTCACAAGGGCCCTCTAAATTATTTTCCCTTCTTTAGAAAAAAAAAAAAAAGTAAATATTTCCATCACTTTAAGAATTTCATAAAATAAATGTATTTCATTATCAATTGAACTAACTATTTTTAGTAGGTATTATATTTATAATTTTGGTAATTTTATTATAAATGATCTAAAATTAAAAAAAATAAATTTTAATTTAATTATATTATATTATTTAAAATATTATTAATAAAAATTAAAAAATTATTACTTGTAATATAAATTTTTTTTTTTTTTTTAAAAAAAAAGAATCATATGACACGTGAAATATAGAATGCCTAACTTGTTCGTTTTTATAAAAAAAATTAAATGAAATATTTGGTGTCCCTTATTTATCAAGGCCCCAAATGCGTGCAACCTTTTTTTAGTTAACCAAACTATCAACTCTTTTCGGATTTGGTCAAAAATCTAAAAGGGATTTATTTGAATCATGTCGCACGTGGCTAAAGAAATGCACCCGCACATAATGTTTGAAATATGTGTGTGTGTTTGTGAAAGATCCTTTAGAAGATATATGCATATTATACATCTCGAAGACCAAAAACTCAAAGTCATCCACATTAAATAATCCCTTGTTTTGAAAAAAAAGGAATAATTTCACGACATTTAATGTTCCCTCACTCTTACACATATATATATATATATTAAATTACAGCTTTTCTGGGTTGTGGGTGGATTTCAATTACATGGGTCGGGTCAAATGTGGAATCATATATATATATATATATATATAATATAAGAAAGAATCCTTGGTCAGCGGTCACATCAGGCAAGAGACACCTGTAGATTAGGTGTTGGGGAGTCCCAAATAATTGTTGTAAAAAATGGTGATGGTGGTACCTTGCACCTGCAGTTTTTATTGGGCTACGTACACCCTCCAAAAATAGCTTTCAATTTCATCATCAATTTTGCATTAGTACTTGAAATCTTTGCTTGTAGGGACGTTACATAAACCAACTCTCACATTTCAACTTTTTCTTACTTTCTATTTATATAATTTTTCCAAACAATTAATGTGTCTTCCTTTCATCATCAATCATTGAATGCATTTGCCCTAAATGATTATCATACTAATTATAATAATATATTAACCCATAAATCTGTTTGGTGAATTAGAAAAATCTCACCGGTCCTTTTTTTTTTTTTTTTAATAAATTTAAAAGTCATCATCTTTTTTAGATTTCAATGTTTCAATTAATGAATCTTTTGACTTTTTTACCTACTCGTTGATGGTAATTTATTGAATTTATAATGTAAAAATAGTTATTAAAGCATATATTTTGATTAAAGTTTTAGATAATTGTGACCATATGTTGTTATTATTATTATTATTATTATAAGATGATGGAGTGATATGATTACAAAAAAATATATGTATATACTTAAAAAGTTGTTCGAGGATGTTTGAAAAAGACTAGAGAGAAAGTAAGGGAAATTAAGGTTCATGCACTTCTTTTAATGTGAAAGAGAATCTTAAGACACAAAATTGAATTTGCTTTTTATACATTCAACAATATGGTTTGTGGAGTAGGTTTGTTCCCCCCAATATGTAATCAATCTAATATTCTCATTCTCCATATCAATTATTTAATAATATTAAAATTTTAACCCAAAATTGACATATATTACAAAATTTATTCTCTACATATATAGAAAATTATGAAATTATTATTATTACTTTTTTTTTTTTTTTTTTAAAAAAGTACCTATACAAGCAACAACATAGCCAAATAAGGTTGAGATCACAACCTCTCATTTACGGTAACATATTATATCGTTATTTTAAAAAAATAATTTTGTAATATTTACTTTTGTAAATAAAAAATTATAAATTTAAATGAAGTAATATTACATCATGATTTAAAATTTAGAGATTATAGATTGTAATTGAAAAAAAAAAAAAAAGAATTTTTAAACTTAAATCCAACAAATATGTGATGGATATTAAAAAATAAAAACAAATTGGAAAATGAGTAGTAGTAGTAGTTAGAATAATATTTATAGTCACTGAACATTCTTGTAGTAGTCAAATGGAATCTTTTGCTGCACCGATTAATTAATTAAGGATAAACCCACATTTATCAAATAATTATTCTGTCTATGACGTGGAATGAACTATATATTATATATTCTTATATTGGTTTAATGAATCATATATACCCGCTTAACATTTTTTAATTAAAAGATTAAATATTTACTCGGGACAAATGGAATCCAACGAATCCGCACATTGTATATTTTTGGTGTTTTCATGAAATTGATGGGTGTAAAAATCTCTAATTTTATAAATTTCATAGAATACACATAAAATATAATTCAGAACAATCTATTTTTATAAAAATAAATGCAAATGTAAGAAGAAAAAAAATATGAATTACTCAATATATTTTATTCAGCGGTCGCGTTTAAATTACAGGTTTCAATTTATGTATGCTTAGATATTTCAATTTGAGTACTTCAACAACAACACAAATATGAATATAATTTAATTATATACATATGTATATTATATGAATGTATGTACGTGTGTGTGTGTACGTGCGTATGTATGTATAGGTTTTGTTAAAAAAAATTAAAAGACGGGTGTACCTAACTAGCTAGCTAGGTAGCATTAGATTATGGCTGCCCTATTCAATTGTTCCTCTTTCGGGAACAAGGCCTATTATTCAATTGTTACCATCAATATTCATAGGCTGCATATTTTTCTTTTAAAAAAACTGAAGGTAAAATGCATTGTACATATATATATATATATATTTAATAATGGATGTTTAAATAATTCCAATATTATATGCATGCGTTGTATTATATGTACACCATATATTATTTATGTATATAATTTATAGATTTGTTTCTTTTTTTGGTATATATATATATATATATATATTTTTATGTGGTGAGCAGATATAGAAGATAAAAGAATTGTTCTGGAGTTTCTGTGTTGTAGTTATTGACCAAATTAATTTAATATAATACATATGTTAACAAATATAAACAAGAATATAAGAATATTTTGGGGTCATGCATTCACTACCTAGCTATATATTATTTTTTTAAAAAAATAATTGTAATAAGGAAGGAAACCTAATAATTGCTATCTTCTTCGCGAATATATATATATATATATATATATATATATGATGAATAATGGAGATGGTTGTTTGAAGCAATATTATTTAGTCACCCACCGAACCCATATGTTTATTTATTAGTCAGGGTAGTTGTACTCAATACTCACTTTGGAAATATGATAAAAAAACATTTTATTAATTTAACATAAATGTATTAGTTACATGAATTAAATATATATATATATATATATATTATAGTCAATTAGGGTGATGTTGATTTTTTAAAATTTTTTCTACAGGTAATTATTTAATTAAGTAATTAATTAAAAATTTTGATTACAATAATGTTAAGTGCGCATATTAATTAGAATGAAGTGTTTTGAGAAAATTTGTTACACTTATCTTTAAATTATAATTGTTTTTACAAATTAATTTATTAATTCAAAAAAATAAAAAATTGAATTGCGAAACAAATATAAAATAATAATTATTTGATAAGCCTTCGAAATTATTTTTAAATTAGAATTTCAAAGGCTTTGAAAAATAAAATAGTAATTATTTTCAATTTATTTAAAAAATCCACTCGATTTGAAAATATCGGATAATAAAATTTTTATTTATTTAAAAATTGACATCCTCAAAAATTTAGTCGGATTGGATACAAATGTATTATAAGTCTATATTTGCGTAAATTTTATAAAAAATATTTAAAAATTTATACTAAAATAGTTATATAAAAAATTAACGTTCAAAAATATGTAATTTTTTTTATAATTTCTAATTCTAGAATCGATGTTGAATTTTATTTTAAGAAAATAATATTAAAAAAATAAATGTTTTATGAATAGTATGTTAATGGTATAGTTATATAACATTATTATATGGTATGATTAAATTGTCAGTTAAAGCAAATACTTCATATCCCTCAAACATAAGTAGGTGGTTTAAGATATTAATATTGGATTTTTCCAAGCTATCATTTTTCTTATCATTAAAACATTATTAATGCATAAAGGGATGTTTGAACTATTTTATTATATTAATTTTGTATTTAATTGATTTTTATTTATTTATAAAATCTTAAAAAAAAGATATACAAGTGGTAATTATTAAATGGGTATTTGGAATTATTTGTTAGCATGGTGCTTAAATTTAATTATTTGTATTAATTATTATGCTAAAGATAATTTTAGAAATTTATATTATTTGAAGAAAAGGCATCAATTATAAATTATTGATTAGTGGTAGATAATTTGGTCGACATTAAAGAAATAAAAGGATAAAGAGAAAAAGACATACAGAAATATTTATGATTTACAGGGTATACAAGTTGGAATTTTGTAAATTATCAAGGGGATAGTTCAAGCTTTTGTTAAAATGCAACGAAAGCCACAATTTCTTAAGAATATTGTTCTAAGAGTTTATAAACTACTTCAACTGATGAAATTTTCTTTGTTAAAATAGTCTCGACTCAAAGTACTCTAATAGAGTAATTAGAAATTTTCAATGACAACGATAGTAATACCTTTAATTAATTTTAATATATTTAAAATTAATGTATAACGGTCAAGATTCACTTTTTATTTAAATGTGATCGAACAACTCAGATCAAATCGCGACGAACAGTCTATATTAACTTCCTATTTAAACGCAATCGGACGGTTCAGATCAAACGCGATAGACGACCTAAATTAAAAGAAAATGGATATAAATAACCCTCTTCACACCAAACCCTTACCCTAGTCGCCAGACCCCCCCCCCCCCCCCCCCTCTCCCCTCTTCGAGAAGAAGAGCTAGTCGCCGAGACTGCCGTCGCGCCGGAGCCACTTCCAACCGCCAAAAGAGGTAAAATTTTTCTCATTCGTTCGAAATTTAATTTTGAACACACCCATGGCTAAATTGGAGTAAAAAGACCAACGGATGAGCCGAAAATTGCAAGTAAAGCTTGGCAGTGCTGCCGCGAAAAAAAGGAAAAATCGCATCTGATGAGGCCCTTCACGATTCCTGTTTCGTGTAATTTTTTCACCATTGTGATCAACATTCCTTTCTTTACAAGTTGACCGAAGCAAAATGCCCAACCATGAAGGTGAGCCAGTGGAGCCGCCGCATTGAAAAATCTCGCCGCCGGTAAGCTTCAGTTTTTGATTTTTTTCGACCAACTAAGGCTCTTTAACGTGTTTTCTCGCAGGGATGGGTACAAAACCTGCCGAAAATAGTCAACACGAGGTAAATCGCCACTGCGAGTGGCGGTGCTGTCGCCGGAGCGTGGTGAAGCTGTAACGGCCCCAGAATTTAAATAAAAATGTATGTATTAAAAATCTTAAATGCGGAAACGTAATAAAAATTTAGATTAACATCCCTTACACAATAACCAAAAACGTACTCAAAACATAAAAAAATAAGCTAATTAAAAGTGATACTCGAAATAAAAACTATAAATAGAGCTATAAAGTCCTTAGGCGTCTAACTCGCCGCCTTCCTGTGGAACGGACTCGGGAACCACGTCTTCCTGATCTGAAATGGTTAAGTAAGGAATGAGCTACACTATCCCAGTAAAGACATCACACTATCTCACTGCCACATAAGTATAGGTCAGTAGAAAACAAAAACAACCAATGGAGCATAATTTATAACAAATTCATTTATTAACATAAAAACCTTTACTGTCCACTTACCTCGGTGAGATTCATGAAAATAACCTATGAAAACAAAAACATGATAATCATCATAAAATCATATACACTTTGTAATAGAACACATGTCCCACCTTTGCACTTCAATAATCAGACAATAAATTTCATCTTTTACCAGTTTACTAGTATCTATGGGGATCCATAGGGGGGTCCCCGCTACACGTGAACCATGAACATTAATAACCTGATTCTAGGGCCGTCCCCATACCTCGTCCGGTATGGGCGCCAAAACCATAAACCTCATACCCCGTTCGGTATGAGGGTGAAACGGGCCGTCTCCATACCCCGTCCGGTATGGGCGCCAAAACACATAAGGTCTCCATACCCCGTCCGGTATGAGAGACCACATTCCTAGTAGGGTTCCCTACGGACCCGGTCCGTCCACCATCTCCCAGGATATCTAGTCAGGCTATCCACATTATCCACTTATCAATTCACATAACCTTTTTGCCATTTTCCTTGGTCCCAATCATTCAATCACACACAACATGTAAACTAGTAATTGACACCCGACAAGACAACACAGTATCGGGTTAACCATAATACCAACCATAGTAAAAGAAACCATGACTCATGCATACGAGACCATAAAATAAAAACATCAAACATCATACTGCATTTAATACTGAAAAAATAGATCAAAAAATAACTGATCAACAATGTACCAGATTCGGGCTCCATTGGCAACGTTAATCAATTATACATCTATAAAGTTTCAAAATACCGTTTAATTATTTATTAAGCTTTAATACCGTGATAGGAAATAGGGTGAGGGGTCCTTACTTGTTTCGGGGCCTGAAATCGGCTCTACAGTGCGCCTACAGACCGTCCCTAATTTTCTTGAATTTTTTCCTAGAAAACTGAAACGCATTACCGGTACCTGCACGTGTCCCAAAAAATTCCAAATCAGACCTAGCACCCCTTTCGGCCAATATCAAAATTCCGGCACGGCAGCTCTGCCGCCTGCGGCAGCGATCCGCCTCGAGTTGGCCGTTTTCGGTCAAATTCGGCCAAACTTGCATTGGTCCCTGCGATGAAACAACCATAGGGCCCTCGGTGGCCCAAAAAATCACGAGAAATCGAGACTTACCGGCGGCGGTGGTCTCGGGTGCGGCAGCTTCTCCGGCGTGAGTCGCATTTTGATATTTTGCTCCGATCAACCTGTAGAGAAAATAACGGTGATCACAGTGGTATAAAAACTGCATCGAACGGAGATCGGGAAGGGCCTCATCGGAGGCAAAAACAAAGGGAAGCCGGGACAGTGCTGCTGGACTTCGGCGGGGTTTTTTTGGCCGATTGGCCAGTGTTTTAGCTCTGGTTTGGCAATAAGCGGATTCAGCATCGAAAAACGAGCCAGGGGAGAAAATTTACCTCGATTGGCGGTCGAAAAATTCTCCAGTGCGGAGGCGGGTGGCGGCGGCCGGCTCCTCCGGCGTCTGGTTCTTCTTCTCCGGTGAGGCACTGGCGGCTTGGGTTTTGTGGTCAGGTGTGGGTGGGGTTATTTATACCATTCGCCTTTTAATCTCAATTGTTCATCAAGCTTAAATCTGGACGGTCCGATTGTGATTTATTTGAGATTAAATATGGGCTGTCTATCGCGATGCAATCTGGGCCGTCCGTACGCGTGAAATCTGCGCCGTCCGTGCGCAAATTTGATTTGGGCCGTCTGCGCGAGGGGGAACGAATCTGGGCCGTCCGATCGCCCGCACGCGGATCGCCCCCGTGGCCTGTCCCGTGTAAGCTTTTTCTTGACACGCAGCGTGTCTTGGTTGGTCGGGGCTGCTGATCGGGCTGCTGACGTGGCAGCTGACGTGACACAACTTTTTTAAATTGCGTTTTGACCCCTAGTTTTCGATTTTCATTTTAAAAACACGTCAGAATCCAAACTTTCACCCCTTTTTCCCAAAATCAATTTCAATTAAATCCAAAAAATAAGTTTACCCTATTTTATCATTATTATTTTTTTTTATTTTCATTAAATTAAATTAAATTAAATTTATTTAAAATCTTATAAATTAAATATATAAAAAATTAAACTAAAATTCAAATACAAAAATAAAAATAATACAAAAAAATAATTTGGGTGTTACAGAAGCCGTCGTGCTGGAATTTCAGAATTGGCCAAAAGGAGTTTCTAACACTTATTTTAGAAATCTTGGGGTATTTTTAGGTACTTGAAGCGTGTTTTAATCCCCAAATAAAAATTCAAGAAACTCGAGAACCGCTAGTAAGCGCATATGAAAGTTTAGCATTTTAGACATCAATTTGAGTAAGAATCTCTCACTCTATTCCTTGTTATGGAATTGAAATTTAATTATAAATAATGTGGTATTTTGCACAAATTAGAAAATATCCACAATTTATTACAGGTCACTAATGGAGGCAGAATCGATTATTTATTACTGTTTGTCATGTTTAACTGATTGATTGGCTTTACAGTTTGAATGCATGATAATGGACTGGAATTAGTATGATAACTCAATTATGTTTCCTTGATGCATGTATTGCATGTTCTACTGATTTATAGTTAATTGGGAAACTAGAAATTAAAAGTAAACGAAAAATTATTTATTTAAATAAATAGATGAATGGTAGCCTTACTGGATATTCTGGGGGATAGTGGATGGACTGGGTACATAAGGAACTCTACCGTGAACGTTGCCTCATACCGGACGGAGTATCGATGATGGTAATTTGGTGTTTATCTTGGACGAGATTTTTCTGTGCGGCGGCTCCGCTGGCTCACCTTCGAGATTGTGTGTTTTACATCGGTCAACCTGTAGATAAAGGAACTGTGATTACAATGGTAGAAAAATTATACAAAACAAAAATCGGGAAGGGTCTCATCGGAGGCAGTTTTTACTTTTTTTTCGGTAGTGCCGCCGGGCTTTGCCCGTAGTTTTCGGTTCATTAGTCAGTTCTTTTGCTCCAATTTGACCATGGGAGTGTTTAAAATTGAATTTCGATCGAATTAGGAAATTTTAACCTCTTTTGGGGGTCGACAGTGGCTCTAACGCAGCGACTGGCTCTTTTTCTCCGGCGGGGGGGTCTAGCAACTAGGGTTAGAGTTTGGTATGAAGAGAGTTATTTATATCCATCTCCTTTTAATCTGGACTGTCCATCACGTTTGATCTGTACCATCCGATCGTGTTTAAATAGAAAGTGGATCTGGATCGTTCATCGCGATTTAATCTAAACCGTCTGATCGAGTTTAAATAGAAAGTGGATCCGGACTGTTCATTGTAATTTGATCTGGACCGTTCGTGCTCGCTGGTAATAAATCCGGACCGTCTGATCGCGGGCACACAGTTCACTAGTGTGGCCTCCCGCATGATACTGCATCAGCATCCTTGCCAGGCGACGCACTCCGGTCCGTTGGGGCTGCTGACTGTGCGTCCTACTTGGCATAAATTTCTTAAATTATGTTTTGACTCCAAATTTTTATTTTTCTTTCAAAAACACCCAAAAAATTCAAATTTTTACCCATTTTTCCGAAATTATTTTCAACTTCATCCTCTACCTCTTTTTCTTAATTTTTTCATTAAACAAAAATTTAAAAATTATATTCATGCATTAATTTTAAAAATATTAAAATTAATTAAGAGTATTACAACTCCCCCCCCTTTAAAGAAAATTTGGTCTCTCAAATTTGTCTCTTTCCCATTCAATCAAATAGTTGGGGATACTAGACTCTAAAGTCTGCTTGTAGCTCCCATGTGGCCTTTTCCTGTGTGTGTTTCTACCATAGGACCTTAACAAGGAATTTTCTGGTTGCGGAGTACTCTGTTCTTTCGGTCCACAATACCCATCGGTATCTCCTCGTAGGACAGGTCTTCCTAGAGTAAAAAGGTGCTTGGTGGCTATTGAGATGATCATTTACCCCTAATAGAGTTCGCCTACAATAACAGCTCCCAAACAAGTATTGGCATGGCTCTGTACGAGCCGTTATTTGGTCGTTCATGCAGATCTCCAATCTGTTGGGAAGAAGTGGGCGATAGAAAATTATATGGCCCATATCTTGTAGAGGAGATTACAGCAAAAAATATTTAAGATCAGGAAGAATATTCAGACAGTTCAGAGCATGCAGAAGAGTTATGCGGATACCTGGAGGAGAGATTTGGAATTTAAGTAAGGTGATCGGGTGTTCCTTAAGGTCATTTATTTCAAAGAAATCAGTAGGTTTGGAAAAAAAGGGAAACTAAATCCCCGGCTTATTGAGCCATTTGATATCTTAAACAGAATTGGCCCTGGTGCCTACAGACTAGTACTGTCTCTAGAACTATCAAAAATCTATAAGGCGGAAACAACAGGCAAAGCTCGGCGTCGCCGCTATGGGAAAAACTCCGATGAGGCCCTTCCTGATTCCCGTTTCATGTAATTTTTTCATCATTGTAATCACGATTCATTTTTCTACAGGTTGACCTAAGCAAAATACCAAACCTCTCCGGTGAGCCGGCGGAGCAGCTGGACCGGAAAACTCCGCCGCCGGTAAGCATCGATTTTTCAACTTTTTTTACCAATCAAGGCCCCTTAACGTGTTTTCTCTTAGGCAAAGTGACAACTGGAGGCAAACTGTCACCGGCGGCGGTGGTGCCGTCACCGGAGTGCGGTGAAGCTACCGCGTCGGAATTTCAAAATTGGCCAAAAGGAGTTTCTAACACTGATATTGGATTTTTTTTTTAGGTAATTTCAGGTACTTGTAGCGTGTTTTAATCTCCGAAAGAAAATTCAGAGAACCTGAGGACCGCCAGTTGGTGCAGTTGAAAGTTTAACATTTTGTAAATCAATTTGAGTAAGAATCCCTTACTCTATTTCTGGTTATGTAATTGAAGTTTAATTATAAGTAATGTGGTCTTTTGTATAAATTAAAAAATATCCATAATTAATCACATATCACGAATAGAGACAGAATTGATTATTTACTACTGTTTGTCATATTTAACACATTGATTAATTTTACAGTTTAAATGCATGATAATACACTAAAACTAGTACGATAACTCAATTATATTTCATTGATGTATGTATTGTATGTTCTATATAATTTATAGTTAATTGGAAAACTGAAAATTAAAGGTAAATAAAAAATTATTTGATTAAATGAATTGATAAATAGTAGCCTTGCTGGATATCTTGGGATGTGATGGACGTACCGGGTTCATAGAGAACCATATCGTAAACGTTGCCTTATACCGGACGGGGTATCGAGAATTGGTAATTTGACACTTATACCAAACGAGGCATGGGGACGACCGGTTTCACCCTTATATCGAATGGGGTATTGAGGGATGAAATTTCCTTGCACTTACACCATTTAGGGTATGGGGACGACCTGTTAATTAAAAATGTTGAAAGAGGGTTCACGTGTAGTGGGGACATCTCTATGTGCTCTCATAGATATCAGTAGACTGATAAATGAGAAAGTTATTATTCCAACTAATTGAATATTAAATAATGATATTTTTTATGTTATTGATTTTATAGGTCAGTTTTGAAAATTTCGTTATGGTAAGCATGCGATAGATGATTTTATTTATGATAAATGAATTTTACTGAAATAAATAGCTCTATTAGTTATTTTTATGATTTCTACCATCATTAATCTCTGTGTCACTAAGTAGTGTGATATTCTTACTGTGCTAATATAGCTCACTCTTTCATTAACTATTTTATTTTAAGAAAATCAAGATCCAAAGCTTGATCCAAAAGAAGGTTGCGAGTAGAACGTTCACCTTGTTTACTTTTTATTTATTTATTTGATTATTAGTTATTATTTTATAAGTGTCATTTCCATAACCATATTGGTATCCTGAATTATTGTGTAAGGAATGTAAACCCTAATTTATTGTTTCGCTTCCGTATTCAATTCATAATTTATTTTCTTTTAAGTTCACGGGTCGTTACAACAATACTTATTAGAATTTAGAACAAAATGTTACGTTAATTCTAAAATATGTTTTTCTGTTTTAGAATACATTTTGAATAAACAAATTTTTTTTTTTTCATTTGAATAAAAATAAGAAGGGGAAGGAAGAAAGTGCGTTGATGTGTTAATTCCTTATTCCCAAATCAATGCTCACTCCTATCTACTCATAGTGAAACATTTCTACCTGCCACTCGCCCTAAGTACTTGTATTCATCCGTTTTGTTACCCATTTGTTCCCCCACCCAGTTGGTACCTAAAACCCACCTTATTTACCTGTTTAATTATAAAAAAAACTCTATAAAATATTTAAATAAATAATTAAGACATAATTAAAAGACTTCAAACATTAATTAAAATAAAATTATTTAGTTACTGGTTTCATAGTGATTGTTACCAGTATTGTAAAGACTTCGAACTTTAAGGTAATGAATTCATACTTTAAATGCAGAAGCAAACAATAATGTTAGGGTTTATATTCATTACACAGTAATTATTGATACTTGATAGGGTTAGAGAAATATTTATTTTACAGCGATTTATAAAAAGAAACGAAAAAATAACTAAAAATAGTAAATAAATGTTTTAGGGGGTTAACCTCCATTAGCACTTGATAGGTTTATGGAGGAAACGTACTCACAACCCTCATGTTGATAAGAATCTGGATCTTAGATTTCTTAATATGAAATGGTTAATAGGAGGGTGAGCTACACTAATCTAATAAGAATATCACACTAATCACTATATTAAAATCGAATATTGGTAAAAAAGAAATAGAAAACACAAAATGGATCTTTTAATTTAAGTAAATTTATTTAACATACAAAAAATCGTTGATTCCATACTTATCCTTACGAGTTTTTCAAAATCAATCTATAAAGACAATTACTCAAATAACTTTATGTAAAGACCAAGAACTTAAATGAAAATAAAATCATAAATTAAATGCGGAATTAAAATAATAGAGTTAAGTTTATATTCTTTACACAATAGTTTAAAATGCCCAATAAGATTACGAGAATATTCATTCTAAAAGAACAAACAAAAATCAAAGAAATAAACGAAAAATAAATTACTAACCATCTTAGGACGACATTTGCTAGTCTTTGAAGGGAGTTCGAGTAGTGAATTATTCACAACCTCCTTATTGAATGAGATATGAATCTTGATCATTTGGATATGAAATAGTTAATGAAGGAGTGAGCTACACTATCCTACTAAGAATATCACACTAATCACAGACACGAAAAACTGAAGATTTGTAAAAATAAAAAAAACAACAAATGAAGCCCTTAATTTAATGTAAATTGATTTACTATAAAAAAAAGTCATTTATTCTATATTTTTGTCACAAGTCTTTCCCAAAAATAACTTATGAAAACTCATATCCATGCACTATTATTTATCACATAGAAGATAATATGAAACAATCATTTTATATCTTTACCCACTTACCGATACCCTTGGGAGTCCATAGGAATGTCCTCCTACTCGTGAACCGAATATTAAATTAAACAATTAACCCACCGTTTCCACACTCCGTCCAGTAATGAGCACCAAACATTCCACCACCTCGATACCTCGTCCGGTATAAAGGTGAACCATATCTCCTAAACTTTACTAGAAAGGGACTTCTCAGCCCCGTCCGACTAAGATAATATTCACAGTAGGATTTTTGATGTACCGGACCCATCCGCCCTCTTTCGGATACCCAGTAACTCTTTCTCATAGAGATTTCTATCAGTGTAACAATCAATAACGTAATAACCATATCTTATTTTATACTCACATTTAACATAGACAACAATATAGTTTAATATACGCAAATAACCAGTGACCGAAATACCAGCACATAAAGCAGGGGAAACAAATAATCAAATAACCAAAAAGACCCTTAAAAATCACCATTTGAGTTACGATAGTATAATAGCAACCAAATATAGGTAATACAGAAAAATAAATAGGAAATCAAAACGACCATGAACTAACCAGTTTCGGCTCCACTAATGACCTGTAATTATTTTCAAGGTTCTCTAATTTTTCATAAAAACAAACAATTATTAATTATTGAGCCTCAATTTACTGTAACAGAGAAAAAGGTGAGGGATCTTTGCCCGAATCGTTGTTTGAAATATTAAACTTTCAACTGTGCCGATTGGCGGTTTCTGGGCCGAATTATTCATGCGAAAATCAAAAAACTTATCACGTACCTACAAATACTCTAAGAATCCAAAATCAGTGTAAAAAATCATTTCTAGCCAATTCAGGGTTCCAGCACGGCGGCACTGTCGTGCTTCGGCGACGGCACCGCCACCCGTGGCGGCATCGTCGTGTTTCGACAACGGCACCACTGCCCATGGCAGCAATTTGCCTCCCTCTTGCCATTTTTGGCCAGTTTTCACAAGTTTAAGTCGGCTTTATGCATATCCCTGCAAAAAAATACGTTACAGGGCCTCAGTTCGTCGAAAAAATCAAAAATCGAAAGCCTACTAGTGGTGAAATTTTCTGCATGCGACGATCCTGCTTGCTCACCTTCATTATTATGAGTTTTTCTTTAATCAATCTGTAGAAAATAGAACGAAGAGTACAACAGAAGAAAAATCGTACGAAATAGAAAATGAAACGGGGTTCATCGAAGGAGGTTGTGGGTTTGTCCATAGCGGTGCTGCCGAGGTTTTTATGTAGTTTTCGACTTACCCATCATTAGTTTTGCTCTGATTTGGCCGGGGGGGTCCTAGGAATCAAATTCCGAGCGAGTAAGAGGATTTTTACTCTTTTTGGGGGTCAGAGGTGGCTTCAGCATGGTGGCGGTCGGCGGTCGGCTCCCTTCTCTAGCGACCAGTTCTTCTTCTCCGGCTGGAGGCTGGCGATTAGGGTTTGCGTTCAATACGATATAAAATATTTACATCTATCTCGAGTTAATCTGGGCTATTCATCGTATTTGATCTGTACTGTTTGATCACGCATAAGGAGGAAGTGAATATGAATGTTCATCATATTTGATCTCGGCTGTCTGATTGCTTTTAAGGAGAAAATAAATTTGAATTGTTCATCTCGATTTGATCTCGATCATCAAATCACCTTTAAAGGGAAAAAAAATCTGGGTCATCTATGCGTGTGGGATCGATGCTATGCTTTTCGATCGCGGGGAACGCGAATCGCCCGCGTGATATCCCGCGTGACACTGACATCAGCGTGTCTTACCATGTGCCGTGCTCCGATTCATTGGAGTTGCTGATTGGGCAGTTCTACATGGTAAAATTTTCTTTATTTGTACTCTGAACCCTAATTTCTGATTTTTTTTTCAAAAACACTTCCTCAACCCAAATTTACAAGCTTTTTTCCTAAAATTGTTTTCAATTTCATCCATAACCTATTTTTTTTCTATATTTTCAACAAAAATTAAAATAAATTAATTTAAAAATAAATTTTTTATATTTTTAAAATATTAAAATTATTTTCAGTCCAAACTTCGGGCTCGAATATTACAACTCTCCCAGACATAAAAGAAATTTCGTTCCTCAAATATGTCGCCCTCTCACTCAATCAAAGTGTTGGAGAAACTAAGGTCTGAAGTCTGATTCTAACTCTCATATAACCTCTTTTTGTGTGTGATTCTGCCATATGACCTTAACGAAGAAAATTTTTCGGTTGCGGAGTACTTTGCTCCTTCAGTCTATAATGCCCACTAGTACCTCCTTATTCGACAGATTCTCCTGAAGTGAAAGGGGCTTGTGGGTTATGATGTGAGAAGGGTTTGAGTTGTACTTACGTAACATGTACACATGAAACACATTATAGACCTTGCATATGTCTAGGGGTAATGTCAGTCTATAGGTGACCGTATTAATTCTGTCTAAGATCTCAAATGACCCAATAAACTGGAGATTTAGTTTTTCCCTTTTGCCAAACCTGCTGATTCTCTTAAAATGTGTGACCTTAAGGAACACTCGATCACCTTTCCTAAATTTCAAATCTCTCATCCGGATGTCCGTATAACTCTTGTCTGCTCTGAGTCGTCTGTATATTCTTCATAATCTTGACTATTTTGACTGTAGTCTCCTCTACAAGCTTTGGGCCGAACAATTTCCTATCACGCACCTTTTCCCAAGAGATCGACGATCTACATGGGCGGGCATATAACGTCTCGTATGGAGCGATGCCGATACTTGTTTGCTATATGTTATTATAGGCAAACTCTATTAAAGATAAATGATCATCTTAATGCCCCTGAAGTCAATAATACAAGCTTGAAGTATATCCTATAGTGTGCGGATCGTCCTTTCTGATTATCCGTCAGTCTGAGAATGAAATGTGGTACTCAGAGACTTTCATTCCCATGGCTTGCTGAAAACTAGAACAGAACCGAGAAGTGAACCAAGGGTCCCTATCAGATACTACTGTCATTGGCACTCCATTTAACCTGACTATCTTCCCAATATACATTTTTATTATCTTGTCCAAGTGGTTGGTCATCTTAATTGTCAAGAAGTGAGAAAACTTGTGATCTGGTCAACAATTACCCAAATTGCTCTATGTCCCAAGCGTGCATTAGGCAATTTTATGACGAAATCCATTACTATGTGTTCCCACTTCCACCGTGGAATCAGTAATGGCTGAAGTAGACCGCATGGGCGCTGATGCTCTGTCTTGACCTTCTGACACACTAGACACTTGTAAACAAAGTCGACTACCTCTTTTTTTATCCCGTTCTACTAAAACCGAAGTCGCATATTTCGTTATATTTTAGTTCTTTCGGGATGTATGATAGACTTTAAGGTATGAGTCTCTTTCATGATGTCCTGTTTGAATTTACTGTCACATGGAATACACACTTTATCCTGAAATCTGAGTAACCCATCGGTAAAGACTCAAAAATTTGAATTTACTCACTGTCATGCATCTTTCCTACGAGCTGGAAGGGTAGAATAAACGGACTGGACTTCCTTTAGTCTCTGGATCAACTCTGGTTGAACAGTCAGGTAGGTCAAATATGTAACTCTCTTCCGGTCCTGAAGTTGTATTTGTTGTGCGACCCCTATTACCCTACGTTCTGAAACTATTAGGTGAGCTAACATACTTGCACTTTTCTGCTGTGTGCATAGGCTCCCACATTGCCCTTGTCCGAGTGATACAAAATATTACAATCGTAATCCTTAAGAAGTTTTATCCATCGTCTCTGACGCATATTAAGGTCATCTTGAGTGAATATGTGTTTCAAGCTCTTATGGTGGGTATAGATATGAAAAGTCTCCCCATACAAGTAATAACGTCAAGTCTTCAAGGCGTGAATAATTGCAACAAGTTCTAAGTCATGGTGAGATAGTTCTTCTCATAACTCTTCAACTGTCTGGACCCATAAGTTATGACATTCCCATGTTGCATCAGAACACAACACAATCACAGGTAGGAGGCATAACTATAAACTGTATACCCATCTGTCCCACTCGGCAAGGTCAATACGGGTGTAGTAGTCAACTACTTTTTTACTTTTTAAAAGCTCATTTTACAGTTCTCGTTCCACTCAAACTTGACGTTCTTCTTTGTGAGTCGAGTTAATGGAGCAACTAGATTAGAAAATCTTTCTACAAACCTGTGGTAATAACCTGCAAATCCCAGAAAGTTACGAATCTCCTTGACCGATGTCAATTACTCCCAACAAAGTACTGCATCAACTTTTTAGGGATTCACTGACACTTCATCCTTTGACATGATTTGCAATACGAAGGTGGTCTACTCGAGCCAAAACCTACACTTACTCAACTTTTTATACAACTTTTTTTCCCTAAGAACATACAAATCTTGAGTCAGATGGTAAGTGTGTTACTCTCTATTTTTCGAATAGAATATGATATCATTGATAAATACAAAGACGAACTGTTCTAAGAATTGTTTAAAAACTCTCTTAATCAAATCTATAAAGATGGTTGGTGCATTGAGTAGTCCAAATAGCAGGACCAGGAACTCATAGTGTCTATACCTAGTTCAGAAAGCTGTTGTGGGAATGTCCTCTACCTTGATCTTTACCTGATGGTAATATGAACGCAGGTCTATTTTGGAGAAGACCTGGGCACTCCACAATTGATCAAAAAGGTCATCGATCCTTTGGAGGGGGTACTTGTTCTTGATCGTGACCCTGTTCATTCCCCTGTAATTAATACATAACCTTATCGTCCTATCGTCTTTCCTTACAAATATGACTCTAGCACCCCAAAGGAAAACACTGTGTCAGATGAACTCATTGTCCTGCAATTTCTTGATCTATTTCCTCAACGATTCAATCTCTACATGACTCATGCAGTAAGGAGACACAAAGATAGGCTACGTGTCAGGCTGAAGGTCTATGGTGAACTTAACTTTCTCGTTCACTGGTAATCTGGGAAGTTCATCAGGAAACAAATTCAAGAAGTCTCGAAGTATCAGGATCTTTTGAAGACAAATTTTTTTTTTAAGTTTGTCGAGTGTAGAGAAAACAATCGAGTTAACGCGTTATGTAATAAAAAAATTGATATGAGGGAATAATATTCAAAACTTTTATTATCTTGTAAATGACTCTTCGTTAGAAAGCTTAGATACAAATTTTCTCATGAAAATAATCAGCGGTGGCATGATACGCCCCTAACTAGTTTAGTTTTAGAAATACATCAGGGTCCCTCGAGTCAATCTCTATCAGGTCATTATTGGTGAAACCGAGTCCCGTGAAAGAGGAGCCAGATGTTGCTGGGGAGGGATTAGGTGGCGCTGTAATGGTACTTGATGATACGGTGGGGGCTCCAGATTGTATTGGGACGGTGTCGAATGATCTAACGGAGGGGCAAGGTTACGTCGAGGTGGCATTAGATCCGCTCGTTGTAGGGGTGGCTCAGATTGTGGAAGTGGTGGAGGGTCAGAAAGTTCCTTCCTCTCTTTTCTGGTCTACTGAGTAGAGATGAGTCTCTCTAAAATCTCGAAAAGCCGATCGACATCTTCTCAAAGCGACCCGTCTGGGGTTCCCCTATTCAGTAAGGGACCTCATCTTCTCATGTCCTTGTACTTATTTTTCACAAGAAAGGAATGGGCAATAGTTCGTATTTGGTATGTTTAAGTCTTTGTGTAAGGAATAGTTCAGAGGAATCCGACACTGATACCAACTGTAGAGCCCTGGAATTTAAATGAAAATAAAATTATAAATTAAATTTGGAAGCGAAATAACAGAGTTAGGGCTTAAATTCTTTACATAATACTTTACAATACTCAATAGGGCTACGTGAATATTTATTCTAAAAGAACAAATGAAAATCAAATAAATAAACAAAAAGCAAATCATTAAGCATCATAGGACGACTTTTATTAGTCTTTGAAGGAATTTCGAGTGGTGAACTATTCACAACTCCCGTATTGATCGGGATCTGGAACTTGGTTCTCTTGATCTAAAATAGTTAATGAAAGGGTGAAGTACACTACACTAGTAAGAATATTACACAAATCACAGACATGAAAAAATGAAGATTGGTAAAAATTAGAAAAACAACCAATGAAGCCCTTAATTTAATATAAATTCATTTATTATAAAGAAAACTATTTATTTTATATTTGTGCAACAAGTCTTTTCAAACAATAACTTATGAAAATTTGTATTCATACACTATTATTTATCATATACAAGATAACAAGAAATAATCATTTTATATTTTTACCCACTTACCGGTACCATTGGGGGTCCATAGGGATATCTTTCTACTCACGGACCCAATATCCAATTAAACAATTAACTGGCCGTCCCCATACTCCGTTCGGTAATGAGCGCCAAACATTTCACCATCTCGATACTCCGTCCGATGTAATGGTGAACCATATATCCCAAATCTTATAGTGGCAATTCGCCTCGATCTTTCCAATTTCGGTTGGTTTAGGTCGGTTTTGATCGATTTTACATGTAAACCTGCGAAAAAAATGGGATAGAAAGTCTCAGTTAGCTGGAAAAAGTAAAAAAATCAAAACTCACCGGCAGGGGGTCCTCGGGTACGGCTGCTCTGCCAGTTCTCTTTCGCGGCTGAGGTTATTTTTTGGTTAACCTGCACCATAAAAGAACGATGGAAACAGTGGTAAAAAAATCACCTGAAACGAGAAACGAGAAGGCGGTCATTAGAGAAGGTTTTGGGTTTTGGCTGCAGCGGCTTGGCCGGGCTTTACCCATGGTTTCAGACTCACTCATCGATCATTTGGCTCCAATTTAGGTATAGAGAGGCTTGGGATTGAATTTCAATCGTGAAAGGGAAAAAATATCTATTTTTGCATCGGTGGTGGCTCTGATGCAGTAGCGACAATGGCCGACCTCCTTGTTCGGCATCTGGTTCCTTTTCCAACTGTCCTTCTTCTTCTTCTCCGATCATCCCTCTATCGGCTAAGTTTTCAATTCCCTGTGAATAGGAGTTTAAATACTCATTTCTATTCAATGCAGGCCGCTCGTTTGAGTCGACGTGGAGTGAGGAGGACTGTTTGATGATTTTTCGTTTAGGCTGATTGCATGGACGAATATGTGTCGTCCATTGCGATCAACCCCATTTGTCCGATCGCACCTGAAGAGGAAATGCATCTGCGTCATCTACGCATGTTAGATTTAATTTGGACCGTCGGATCACCAATTACGCTAATCGCCTGCGTGGTGTCGATGTTAGCGTATTTGTCATGTGGCGTGCTCTGGTTCGCCGTGACTGCTGACTGGATCGTCGCACGTGACTAAACTTTCTCTTTTTACGATTTTACCCATTGTTTTTAAATTTCTTTTCAAAAATACTCATCTCATTCTCAATTTCACATATTTTTGTCAAAATTACTTTCAATTTTGTCTCTGATATATTTTTTCTCAATAATGTAAATAAATTTAAATTTTAATTATTTTTATATATTTATAAATAAAAAAATTATATGTGGCTAAATTTCTTTACTCGGGTGGGTGTTATAAGTATGACAATAACATTCTTGGAAACTAATATGGTTATTAAAAAATAATTTAAGAATATTTTAAAAAAAGAAAAAATTGACAATGGAATTTTTTTTGAATATTTTTAAATGGCATAAATGCATCATAAACATCTTGGCATAATAAAACTTAAGCATTTGAGTTAATTGTACCAAAATTCCAGTCGCATCAATGTAAATCTGTTTGCAGGTGAAGTGGGTTAGGTAAGAATTTATCCCAAAAATGAATAGATAATTTATGGAGACGCTTAGAAGAGGTTACCAAAAATTTGAGTGAAGTAGAAAAGTAAAATTAGGCAAGACATTATTATTACTGGTTTGAAAAAGGGGAAAAAAGTTACTGCTTGGGTAGATTTTGATTGGAACATTTCACTTCCATTCCTAAATTCCCAAACTGGCTCTTACCAAAAAGATTCTGATGTGAGCTGATCATCCCCTGTCCCCATCAACATTTATCAATTATTTTTGCTAGTGTTACGATTTATAAGTATATTAGTAGGACTATCGAATATCATATATTCAGATGAAAAATCTGATTTTATTTATTTAATATTTTTTTTAGTTTTTATTATGTTGTATAATATAATAATCCTATCTCACCCATCTTCCTCCCTCTTTCCCCACTATAAATAACCCACCTCACCTCATACCCATTTGCTCAGACACTTCCCACCTCCTTCCTCCTCCCAAAACTTTTCAGCTTCATTTTCAGATACTACAATGGTGTTATCGTCAAAATCAGTGACGGGACATCAGTTTCCGTTCATGGGTTCTACCCACTCCAACCCATTCTTCCCTCCCATTCCTCTCATAGACCTCTCCCAACCCGACTCCAAACACCTCCTCGTCAAAGCCTGTGAAGAATTCGGATTCTTCAAGGTCATCAACCATGGAGTCCCTATGGATTTCATCACCCGATTAGAATCCCAAGCCAACAAATTCTTCTCATTGCCGCTCACCGAGAAACAAAAAGCTGGGCCGCCGTGTCCCTTCGGGTACGGGAATAAGAGTATCGGTTCCAACGGCGATGTCGGCTGGGTCGAATACCTTCTTCTCACCGCCAATCATGATTCCATCCTACAAAAATTCGAATCAATTTTTGGTGAAAACCCAGAAAGTTTTAGGTACCCGGATGAAATAAAACAAAATGAAATATATACCCAAAATCGATTTAAACCCAAATTTTATCTTAATTGAAATGGGTTTGTTTTTGTTGCAGGGATGTGTTGAATGATTATATAGGGGCAGTGAAGAAAATGGCTTGTGAGATACTTGAAATAATGGCGGATGGGTTGAAGGTTCAAGCGAGAAATGCTTTCAGCAAATTGTTAATGGATAAACAGAGCGACTCTGTTTTCCGACTGAATCATTATCCTCGATGCCCAGATTCTGAAGCTTTGAGTGGTAGTGATTTGATTGGATTTGGTGAGCATACAGATCCACAAATCATATCTGTGCTTAGATCCAACAACACCTCTGGCCTGCAAATCTCTCTCAAAGATGGCACTTGGATTTCAGTTCCACCTGATGAGAGCTCCTTCTTCATCAACGTTGGCGATTCATTACAGGTGAAGAATTTTCTTTCATTTTGTAAAATACCCAGAAAATGATTTTACTCAATTCTTACTGTTTGGATAGACTGAGGGTGTATGAAAAAGTTTTTTCTTGGTTTTTGTTCATCTTTCTAAGATATCTTACTTCTATCTCAGACTATATATATATATATATTAATATTATTTAAAAAATAATCTTAATTTGAAGTACCACTGTTATTATTTTATAAAAAAAAAAAAAAAGAAAGATTTTGTTGAATTTTGGGTATTTGATAATTGGATGGGTCATAATCATCATGGCCCTCTAGAAAGGTGTTTTTCTTTTGGTGGTCAAACATGTTGTAATAATTTATCATGTGTACATTTATTAGGGTTTAGCTGTAAGACCTTGTAGAAACTTCATATTCAAATGCTGATATTATTATTATTCTTTACTTTTTCTCTTTGAGTTTTTTTTTTTTTTTTAGGTTATATTTTTTGCAGTGTTCGTATCTCGTTCATGATCATATGTGTGTGATTTAATCAATGAAATTTGAATATCATGCAGGTGATGACAAATGGGAGGTTTAAGAGTGTGAAACACAGGGTAATGGCAAATGGGGTGAAAGCAAGAACATCGATGATTTACTTTGGCGGACCTCCGTTGAGTGAGAAAATAGCTCCTTTGCCTTCTCTCATGGAAGCCTCAGAACAAAGTTTATACAAAGAGTTCACATGGTTCGAGTACAAAAAATCTGCTTACAACTCTAAACTGGCTGATAATCGACTCATTCATTTTGAGAGAATAGCCGCTTCCTATTAGTTCCCATATAAACACACTACTCATCAAAACCGTAGTAATCATATATAGTGGTCAAAATGTATACATAAAACCAGCCATGCACATTAATTAATAGGAGAAAAACAAATACTTTTTTTTTTTTTTTTTTTACCCTTTATGTCTTTTTTACATAAATGATAGAAAAATTAAATTAAAGCTTGTGAATTTTCTTTCAATGTATCTATATATGTATATATATATGTTGTACGTAATCCCTTTCTTCTTCCATATTCATAAATGTGTTTTTCGCTTTTAAATTTTGGCTTCTTCTTAGCATTTGAGTCAATACATGATTTCATTTTCTTCTTGTCAATTTCAATGGAAATCTTATCGTAAAACAAAATGAAATTATATAAATGAATCTTTTGGGGGGGGTAAATATTAATATAAAAAATAAAAAAATGTATGTAGATATATAGATATATGTGTGTGTGTGTGTGAGTAAGAGACGTACGGTGGGGTGGGGTTAGGGACCACGAGGACAAGACAATACCGTGGCGAGAACCGCGTGGAAACTGGAAGGACAGTGTCTTCAGATTGAGACACCTTTCACTTTTCTTTTATTTATTTGTTTTTAAAATTTTGTATTATTGTTTATATATATATATATATATATATAGAGAGAGAGAGAGAGAAAATATTGGTAAATAAATAATAACTATAAAAAAATTGAAGCAAAAAAAACATTTTTGGAACACGTGGAAGTAGATACACCACTCAACTAGGGTAGTAGTGAGTTGAGCCGTGGCTAATTTAAGTTCCACATGAACTTCTGCAAAAAGTGCTTACATTACATGAAATCAGCTTCATATATATATATATATGTGTGTGTGTGTGTGTGTGTGTGTGTATATATATCTATTAATTTTATTTTTGGTATTTGCTTCATTTATTATATTTATTTGTAGCCAATTTCGGTTATTTACATGTTTTTGTATATGTATATTGTATAATGTAACTGCCTAGTGCCTGAATATTGAAGAACTGGTATTCAACCAACTTTCAATTTTCAAGTTGTGAGAATAATTCTAGTAGGAAGATTATATGTATACATTCATAAAACAAAATGTTTATGTTAACTTAATATTATTACATAACAAATGATGAAAGGACAAGTTGCCTGTAACTCAAAAAAACAAAAAAAAAAAAACAATAATAATTCATAATCATTACATATTAAAAGTATTGTTAGAACAAGATTTAAACATGATATTAATATTTTTTTATTTTTAATTAAAATACATCGAGAGCGTATAAGAATTATAAAATATTTAGTAATTTTCCAAATTAAACATCCAAAAACAAATAATTATTATTGAAAAAAGAAAAAAAAATTGATTTGTGAATAGAATATTGAATCTAGTACAAAGATCCAAGCTATTGATGGAGAGACAATAACACAAAGGGCAAAAGATTTATATGATGATTTGCATATGGGATATTGTAATATCTCCCTTATAAACTTGATTTCAGATTATTCTTAATAATATATTTGTAAATTAATTTTTTATCAAAACAATATTAATTTTTTTATTTTCGGCTTTAGGATATTAAGAATATAAAAAATAAATCATCAATAAATCTGAGCAGCAGTTTGAATTTTCTTTCACTGAGAGTGATTTTTTTAGATAAAATATTATTAAAAGACATAAAAAAAAAAAAAAAAAAAGTGAGCCTACATTTCTTATATTTTGGAGAAAATATGATGTAATATTTTAATTCATTATGCATGCAATACTATGTAAGTTTTGATTGAGAATGCATTATTAATGCATTTCATAGCGTTACTGAATTTTAATTTGATTCAATTTATTCAAAATATTATAATATGTGCGCCTAGCTAAACTTGTACATTTTCTAATAACATATTGATATAAGAACTTAACTATGCAAATGTTATTAGAGTAATGAACTTTTACCCATTTATCTTGAAAAATTAATATAAATATTGTTATTTCACCAATAGCATTTTAAGTAGCAAAGTCAAAACTGTACCTCGATACGTTACTATTTCCATACTAGAGTTTAAGTTGACTCACTATGATCACTATTCTATTGGAGTTGGGAGGAAGCTCAAAGCTAAAGAGATTAAGTATTAAAGAATTATCGCATGTATTTTTGAATATTTACTATATAGAATTTAACCATAAATTACATATTTACTACATAATTAAATCAATTTTATTTATACTCCAAACTTCATAATAAATAATTTATTAAAAGATGAATTATTAAAATATTTAATTTGAACTGAATATATGAAATTCACTGGAATTTAAAATGACATTCACATTTAAATTATATGTGTGTATTTTGTAATTTATTCTTATATTAAATTAAAAAAATTCCATAAATTGATGAGTATAATTTACTTAAAGAGAGTTGCTCTAACGTTCAAGTTAATAGAAATGGAAGTAAAAAAGTTGATGCAATAAATTTATTTTACAAATTTTTGAAATTCTCATGAGAGACATTTTTAACTACTTACATATATGTTAATAGATTATTGAATACTGTAACGCTAACCTACTCCCCTTGATTATAAAATCAAAAACATGAATTACGAGAGCGTAGGGTTTGTGGTCCAACAAAATTGTTGGTACGAAGAGATGATTGAGGGACGTGGCATTCTATAGAAAAGTGGAGGTGTCCTTCTTTGAATTAATGAAAGCAATCTACCAATTAATTCCTATTTTTCTTTTTCTTTTTCTTTTTACTTTTTGTTTTCTTAATTCATAATAAATTTAATTAAAAATTTTGTCCCCCTAAAACTATATGCCCAACTTTACTTTTACACTTCCAAACCTCCTACTACTACTACTACTACTACTACTACTGCTACTGCTACTTCTTCACTCAATTATATTATTATTATTATTATTACTACTATTATTCTTTATTACGATGTCACGAAAAACAAAAAAAAAAAAAAAAAAAAAAACCCAATCTGGCCCTCCCCCTTTTTGTGTCTCATTAAATTCCAACCCATCAAGACCCGGCCCGAAAACAAAAAAAAAGCCCGGCCCGAAGACAGAAGAAGACCTGCTTCAAAACAGCGTCGGTTTGCGGCACCAGCGTCGTTTCAGAAGAAGCCTATCCCCTGCTTCGACTCATCCAACTCGCGCGAGATCTCGCCAGAGCTAAGAAGCGTTTGACCCAACGGCCGTGAAGGACGGAAGGGGGAGGACCACTCCGGACCTTCTCTATACTATAAAAGAAAGAGGACGAGGCGTTGACGAGGGAGAGTTAATCAGTAACGGAGGAGAGGGAGAAATGAAAAGAAAGAGGAGTCCGTTTTGATCAAGGGAGAAGTGAAAAGGGGAAGAAGTTGGGGCAGTCCATCGGCAACGGGAAAAACCAAGGAGAAAATCTTCAGAGAAGAAAGGGCTGAGAGGGTCACACAGACTAATTATTTGGGATATTCCGGTCTTGGTCCCATAGGTAAATTCCCGAAACCCTAAACCTGCTATTAACTGTTGCCTTTTTCTTCGGTAACTATATATACGATTTGATGAAGGCTGGGTAATTCCCATCATCACAACATTGCACGTGCTTCTCTTATTGTTTTCTATTTACTGTTTGGTTTTTCATTTTTTTCTTTTTTTTTTTTCTCGTATGAACAAGTGTAAGAGGATTACATTCATTCATTTGTAGCTACTGTTTTGACGATAGTTATAGCTATTTAGTTTTATTTCTGTAGCTGTGTTATTGTTTGCTCGTAACTTTGATGTAAGAACTTTAACATGTTTCATTAGTCTTTGACTTAGAACTTAAAATAGAAGACTTCCAGCTGAAATCAATGAACTTTGTCATATACCTTTTCACCCGGGACCATTCTTCCGACCTAATTTCTTTAGAATTGACTTGTGCATCTATCGGTGTGTAATTCCACCTTAAGTGGATAAGTGCAACTCCATTGCGTTTTCTTGAAAGAAAAAAAAAAAAAAGTTGTTCTCATGGAGTCCCTGGAGCCTAATCATCTCAGTTGTGACAGACACGAGTGTAAGTATTGATGTAACTTCAATTATTTGGCATATCTAGTTATCTTAAAGAAGTCATTGATTAAAACATAAAGGGTTTCAAGCACACAGACGCATGGCCATATAGGCATATGGTATGGATCCTGATTCTTACCAGTATACAATCATAAAGGGTGTACGTTTGATATATATTAATGCATACTTTTCTATAGCCTATATGCGTATGGGTTCTGAAGAACTGGAGTAGGAAAAAGATGTATACAAAAAAATTATGCTTGTGATGAGGTTATTATTCATTAAAAGATGATTTGATAGCTTAATAGTCATTTTTAACATTTTAAACTGGGGCAGATTGAGAAAGCATGCTTAGAAGCCCTTCCTGGGCTTTGAGATTGATTGGAAGTTGATAGGGAATTCTCATGAAGGACCATATTCATTGTTGTTATTTGTTTTAAAGGATTAAATTTCCAATTTTAAGGGAAGTGTTTTGTCAAAATTGGTAAATTCTTAAAAACTTTAAAGCCAATCCTTAAATTTCATCATCTTTCTTCGGAGGTACTTATGTTTGCTTGACGCAATGTCTTAGGAAACGAGGAGACCTCACCTTCCGCCTCACATCCTCGACTATAAGCGGTGGGTTGCTTAGCTTCATCTACTAGGTGAGCAACTTACTCTAATCTCTAGTGATTCACAATTAATTTATCATGCATTATCTTCATGAATGAGCGTGTTATATAAGTGATACTAAGCTGTTGGAACCATATGGAAAATGAATTGGCTTGAACAATAACGAGTAGGTTTAATTGGGTTGAGATAATCTCTCCTTTTCTCATTCTGTTAAGGCAAGAGTCGATGGGCTCAAGTTGATCTTTCCCTCCTATATGTAAATGTCTTATGGCACCAAAATAAATTCCCTTATATATGTGCAATGCCAAAACCCCTCTAGTGAGAAAGGTTACGGATTAGGCATGTGAATTTTCCTTGAAGAATCACCTCCAAAATTTCTGTTGAGCCAAGCATAAAATTATCTGGGTGTTTCATTTCTTTTATTTTTGCTTCCGCCACAATTATATTGCATATGGTGGTTAAAAATGTTTTATTAATTAGTTACTTTTCTTAAAATCCAAGCAATTGCATGGTCTTGGTTAATTAGAGGATTTCACGAAGTCTATATTTGGTTTCTTTGTTGCTTTGGTCTAGTAGCTATCGTGTGGTTGGATTGTAAACATTTTAAACATGTTTATTGTTTGTATCCTACTTCGAAATTATGGACTGTGTTGGTTCCATTATTGATAAATAGGACAGGTGGTGGATTATGATGCAGTGGGTGGGCTATAGCAGCATCTACCCACTTTGAGGGGATAGATATGCAACCCCATATCAACCCCAGGTATGGGAGGGTTGGGGTAAACAGGAAAATTTTGGGGGGAGGGGGGTTAGAATGGAAACCGCAGCCTACCTCTACCATCCTATGGTCATCCCTAAACTGCTTGTACAGTAAGAAATATAGGAGCTTGTCTTCAAATTTTGGTGTATTTCCATTCTTCTACTCTTTACTTTTTGTGCCTCATTATGTATTTCTCGTATTAAACTCCTTTGCTTAATATTGTGTTCTTCCTATGTTCTCAGGTTTTTGCTAGATCCCTGAGTACTAGAAAAAATGGGAGAGAGGAAGGTATTGAACAAGTACTACCCGCCGGATTTCGATCCGTCTAAGCTGCCTCGGATCCGGCGCCCCAAGAACTTGCAAATGAAAGTCCGAATGATGTTGCCCATGAGCATAAGATGCAAAACTTGTGGCAACTACATCTCTAAAGGCACAAAATTCAATTCACGTAAAGAAGATGTCATTGGCGAGGTATTTGATCTTGATGTTCTATTTTTTGATTTATCTTTTTTTGTGTTTATTTGCTTGTCTAGGATCACTCTTTAAGTATTGAGTTTTTAAGCGAGTGGTTCTTAATTAATGCTTGATAAACATTGGCTTTGCTAATTCTTTGTGGTTTGAGATAATCTTCTGCAGACTTATTTAGGAATCCAAATATTTCGGTTCTACTTCAAATGCACCAGGTGCTCAGCTGAGCTCACAATAAAGACTGATCCTCAGAATTCGGATTATGTTGTTGAGTCTGGTGCCAGTCGTAACTTCGAACCTTGGCGAGAAGAAGATGAGGTGAGGGGCTTTTGCAGATACAATTTATGTGTTTGGGTCTTTGATTTTTAACAATGATGTGAATACAGTTTGGGACCTATTTGATGTGTCTCTACTCTTGCCAGGAAACTGAAAAAGAGAAAAAGAAAAGAGAAGCTGAAGAAATGGGGGATGCGATGAAGTCTTTGGAGAACAGAACTTTGGATTCTAAGAGAGAGATGGACATCATTGCTGCCCTTGATGAAATGAAATCCATGAAGGTAATTTTATGTAAATATTTGTCATATTTACCTCAATTTTGATTTATACGAGAAGGTGCAATCTGACATGCTATTTGGCCAGAAATTGTATTCCTTGTTTGGTACTGACAAAAGGTCGCTTTTGCTTTTCTTCATTGGCAGTCTAGACATGCAACTGTTAGTGTAGATGCAATGCTTGAGACTTTGCAGCGTACAGCTGCCGAAAAGGTATGATGGTTTTGCTATTTATTTATTTTTAATTAGGCACTTTTCTCATTTTTTATTTGATACAATGCCTAGGGAGCAAATACTTCCCTGGTTTCTTTTAATTTATGTTAACATGTGCATCATTTTCTCCTTGTAACAGGCAATTACGATAGGCTTTATCCTAGATTTGTTGTACTAATTACATAATAACCTAGTGTGTAGTGTAGTACTGATGTATGATTTTTTCTGTTAGAATCAGATGTTGAAAGTAAAATATGGTGATTAATGTAACCTTTTGATGTATTTTAACAGTAGCAACAGTGTTGGTTTATATTCATCCCAGTTTATGGGAACTTCTCAGAAAAAAAGGTTATGGGAAATTGCCAGTTGATTCTTTTAGAATCTCTCTCTGAAACTGCTTTTATATCGTTCTTTATTTCTAAATCCATGGTTTTGGATCTAAGAAAACAGTAGAGCATCTCACTTTCTATCTATACTCATGATAGACATACCAAGATTCATCTAATACTCAGTTCCAAATTCCAATTTTATGCTTCTGATTGTGTTGTTGGATTTTTACTTTCCTGTAGGAGAAGAAATTGGAAGAAGAGGATGAAGCACTCATAAAATCAATATTCCATGTCAGTATTCCTATTCTCCATTGCAATGTTCTTTCAGTTGCTTCCTTGCTCCACTTTCTTTTGTTTGGTTGTTTCTATACCCATTTGTTTCGACTGTAAAATAGGGGCCAAAGGAGGAGATAATTCGAAGAATTCCTGATGAAATTTTGGATGATGATGATGATGATGATGATGATGATTATATGACTCAGCTTTTAAAGGTGAGTAGGTAGGCAAACATCAAACATATCTTAGCTAAGTTTTTCTTATAATCTTTGTCATACAAAGTTTCAAAAATCTTTCCATTTAAATTGGTGCGCCTTCGAAGTTTTAGCATTCGGTTCTGTCAGAGAACAATTATCTATATGGTAAACATCAAAATAGGCTTTTATTAGGTGGATAGTTTTCCTTTCAAGCGTCATAAAGTGCTGCAATTAGTGAAATCAAGAACTTTTTATTGAAGGTTTTATTGCATTCCTGGTACAGGCTTATGCCCTTTATATTTTTTTTTCTCCTGTTACAATGTTGTGGTCAATTCTTGTTACATTGTGTAGATTCTACTGTTGGGGAAATTGTTTATAATTTTTGTTGTATAGCTAAAAATGCTGTCTTTTGTGAATTTTCCTTTTTATCCATATAGAGGTTGGATAATTTTCATTTTGGGTCACCAATAGTTTGCTACACAAACAAATAATTATCCACACCCGTAGCCACCAGTTGAAACTGACTGCTTGTATATTTTTACGTAAAACGTTCTCTATAAACTCATCTCATTTCTATTTTTAAGAGCTTTAGTTGAATTAGTTTCTTCAGCGTGAATTATAGGGACCATAAGAGTAAAGTCGGTAGAAAATTTAACATTCGTAGATGATATAGAATAGTTTTGAGTTTGAGGGATCTAAGCTTTTTTTTTTTCTTTCACGTGGTTTCGTTCAAACATCAACCTGCTATTCATGGTCATTTAAGTTTCTCTGGCACTAGTTTTCTTCATCATTGTGTATTCCTTTCGCCAAAGTTCTTCGATATTTTAGAAGCATATGCTTTTTTGAGCACCTTGTATTGATCATTGATGTCAAGTTTCTCATGATGTTATCACAATTTCAAAGTGGATTCCAGTATTTTTTTTTCATTTTTTTATAACAATTTCCAAAGCTTATGGTTTGCAGGTGGTAAAATGTTGGTATATTTTCTACTTCGATAGTTTATGATAATTTGCTTGTTATGCAGAAGAGAAAGATTTCTGGAGAAGTTCCTTCCAACCCCACTACTGATCTTTTAACAGAGGCCAGTGCATCTGACAGTTACAGCAATAGAGGTATGGGACATACATCGAGATCCCCTTTTGAAATGATTTGATATATTTCTAAGGCCCTTTGCCCAAATGCTGATGCCCCTGCCTCCTCACATGGGGAAGTTGAGGTTCAATCCATGTTAGTGGCATTAGCATCCTTAGTTCTTGCAATATCCTCCAAAAGAACTAATGGAATCAAAATATTAAAGAATGTTTTAGTACATTATTTGGTTGAAAAATAGTTGTATAAAAATTTAGATTTCATATCGTTCATAGCCTTATGTGTCTCTCAAATAGAAAAAAAGAAATATTATAGCTATGTAATGAAGATTATATTGCGTTATGTCAAAGAATGTGAAATTTTTTGTTGGGTTATTTTCACCTGAACTTTTCTTTTTCACCAAGCTTGTTATCTCTCTCCTTTAAATTGCTCTCTCAAGGACTCTTGAGAGAAACAGAAGGTTGTTTTTATTTAATTGCATCTAAAAAAGTTGTGGGGTTATCTCAAAAAAAAATTATGGGGTCGTATTATCTAATTATTAGTATTAAAGTACAATGCTATATTTTAGGTGGATGTTAACAAGATAGTGCAATCATGCTTCCTGGTATTAACGCTCTCTAGTTGTTAATTATAGGCTTCTAGCAGTATCACCATAGGTATTTATTATGGTTCAAAACTTCACTCAAATTTCTTTACAGATACAACTTTGTTTTGAGTTTTAAATTTTTTTCTCGAGAAGAAAAATTGAAAATTATATTAATTTGTTATTTTTAATCTTGAAAATTATTTAGCTTTCTCTCAACTCTTTAAACTTTCATATCAATTGGCTAATTATTAAGCAACCAAAATATTTTCTAAGTAAAAATAGGGTTTAATAAAATATTTAGTTTTTTAACTTCACCCAAAAATTTCTTTTCAGATACCAACTTTGTTTTCAGTTTTAAATTTTTTCTTGAGAAGAAAAATTCAAAATGATGTGAATTTGTTATTTTTAATCTTGAAAGTTATTTAGCTTTCTCTCAACTTTTTAAACTTTCATATAAATTGGCTAATTATCAAGCAAACAAAATATTTTCTAAGTAAAAATAGGGTTTAATAAAATATTTAGTTTTTTTTATAACTCTTATCTATTCTTCTATTTTATGCCCATTCTCTCCTTTTATAACATTCTTATGTTATATCTTAAGAAGAATTGATTAATAATCTTTCCAAGTTCTGGAGGATTGTGTCCAATATCTTTGTTTTATTTTACTGGTATGTAGAAAGAAGTTTTAACATTTATGTTACATATTTGCGTGAAGGGAAGCTTGTTGTTAACAGAAGACTTCCTAGAAGTCCTTTGTCTACAAGTCATATATTTGGTGCCTTTTGGATGTATCTGTTAACTTCCTATTTTATAAACATTTAGACTTTTGATCGAAGCATTTGTGATGAATTCCAGTTGTCTTTCCGTCCATCTGAGCGAAGGTTAGGAAGACTAGTATAAAATTTCAACCTGAACTAGGGGTCTTGTAGCAGAATTTAAATCTTTTGTATAAGGTACATTATTGTCAATCGTTTAAAAGAAAATACTAGGTTTTTGGACCATAAGCCTTTATCAACAAAATCATGAGGATTCTCTCTTCAAGATGCATTGCATTGATGTTAATCTGGCAGTCAGCATACTGAAACCTTTGTGCTTGTTTTCAGATAATTCAAATGCTCAAGGGACAAATAATACGAAATCCACTTCTAACTCTTTACCAGTCAGGATTTTGGTGATTAAGAAATCAGTTGCAGCTTCTGATATGAATATTGCGGCAAAATCAGAAGAGACCAACGCAAACACTGCATTGCAATCGTTGTGCCAGAACTATGAAAGTGATGAAGATTTTGATGGGTGATTGATTGTGCAGTGCTAAAATTTTATTCTTTACCATAGTAATGTATTCGGTTAATTCAGAAGTTTTAATGTTCTGCTTTGGAAACTTAGTTGAATATTGTTGAAAAGAAGTAAATGATATTTTGGAGCATCAGATCAGGAATTCTTGTTGATAATATGTACATATGGAAACAGTTGTCTGGCTTTTCCCTTTCGAAGGGTTTCCAGCCTAGGTGGGGTGATAATCCTTGTGGATGCTTTCATGTGGCAGCTATTTCAAATTGATGGACTTGTTAGGGGATTCTAGGTGAAAATAATTACAGCAGCCTCTGCAGCTGAGTTGATTGAGCTGTTAGTGACAGAACAGTTTGTTTTGATATTGACCAAGATTTTTCAGAATTGTCACCGTTCTGTTTCCGTACATGGTATCTCTTACCAGTGTTCTTTTCTTTTCTAAAGGCATTTGATGGAGCAGCTAATGTGCACGTAACAAGGAGCTTACCCATCAAATATAGAGCAAATGACCCCTGGTGTAAATCGTTCCTGTAAGTGCCCACGTCGCAGTTTACAGTCCTATATACATAAAAGAAATTATTTGAACATTTCAAATTAGCTTTCATACTTGTTCAACATCTCGAAATCATAAAAGGTTATGTTTAAACTCCAGAACTTAATGTACAAGAAATGATTTGAGGAATGTGGTTTTTGACACTACTTATAACAGTCCAAATTTTATTATTGGTGGTTACAGATATTTGCACAGCATTTTCAATTAATAGAACTAATGTACATAATCGGTTATTTGTCTGAACTGTTAATGTGAAGTTGGATTACTCTTACTGTCAATCTTTATATGGTCATCTGAGTCATAACTGTGTTTAACTCTTATAAAACTGTTTCAAATTGTGCAGCCTTTTTTGGAGAGAGATTTGCTGTGAACATGCTTAGAGGAAATTGATACTTCAAAATTGAACTTGTAGCCTATCTTTTGCCAAGGGAAGATTATAAATTCTTTGGTACTGTAGCCTGTAGTTATTTATGGTGACTCATAAAATATTGCTTGCTGCTTATGTTTCCTTAGATTTCAGTGAAAGCCTAAAAAAGCTACTGATTTTTTCCAATCTCATCTTTTGAATTGCAATTCAATTCATATCCATCCCATCATTTCAGTTGCTGTTTCTGATGATCAACAGGAACTAATTTAAAAAGAAAAAAGGAGAAATGCAAAGTTAAAAGTAAGTATACACCTGCCTACAAAGTAATTTGGAGAAATGTTGGAATATTGTTTGCAGTCAGGATATGATGAATGGCCTGTATCATTAAGGGTCCCAAAACCTTGCCCATAAAATAAACCATTAGGTACTAATATAATCTAAGAGGTTCATATTACTTAACATGATAATAGTAACAAACCCATGAGCAGAAGGCGAAAATGCCATGACATCGAGACACAATGTCAACAAAATCTGAAATGGTAAGCAACCATATCATTCCCCACCAGCATCTTACAGAACACTAAAAACTGATGTGAAGACTTACTTCTGGCCTTTCTTTTTCCACAGATCTCCAAACATTTTCATGCCAGAACCCTTGCGCTTTCCACTTCCAAAACCATCATCCAGATCATCAACCATTCCAGGTGATCCAACAAAACCAGTGTAACCACCAGTAAGTGGCCCAAACACACCAGCATAGTGTTTGTCCATGGAACCACATCTCTCGGAAATCCTCCCGTTCATCTCCACTCCACCGGAAAGTACTGCTGCTGCAGCATCTGCTGCCTTTTTCCACTGCTCTGTCTGCACTCGCATCTTCTTCATCTCTGCTTCCAATGCTTCCTTTGCGCCCTCCATAGATTCCAGCTTCTCTTTTGACTGGGCAGCATTCCTTTTACTTGCTTCTAGCTCTTCTCCAATTTGATTCAACCTCAGGGTCATTTCCTCTTCCTTGGCTTGAGCAGATGACAACTTCCAGGCTGCTTCATTTAGTTGAGTCCTCAAGTCCTCATTTGCCTGACCCAACTCCTCTATGTCCTTTTCTTTCTCTTCTAACTTGGATTTAAGCATGTTTATCTCTTGGTTCTTCAAAACCAAGTCTTGAAGAGATGGCTTCTCTGGCTCTGTAATTGCTTGTGGCTCTGTTGATATGTTAACTGGTTTGGTTTCTTTTTCCATATGATCGTCTAGTTGGTCAGGGTCAACCTTGGGTTCAATTGCCACTTTCTCTACTGGAACTTCAAACACATCAGTTTCTTGCTGATTTTCATCAGGAACTTCATCTCTGCATAAGTTGCTATCCATCCTTTTAGCTTCTTGAATTTCATCTCCAGAGTTCTTTTCTTGTACTTTCGCAGCATCCAAAGCAGCTGGTTTCTTGATTTTCTTTTCCAGTTCTTGTTCAGCTTCTATCTTTGCAGCTTCAGCTGAAGCCAACTGCTTCTTCAGATTCTTCAGCTCTTCTTGTGCTTGACCAAGTTGTGATTCCAAATCTGCAATCCGGGTACCAAGCTTCTTCTGGTTTACTGGGTCAGATTGGGGAGCACTTCTTGGGGAACGACGTTCTCCTACCTTTGGGCTCCGATCAGTAATGGGCCGATGATGCAGTGGTTCAGATTCAGAACTCGATGACCTCAGCCGAGGAGACTGCCTTTGAGGCACTTCTGATCCCCTATTGATCATTGAAAATAAATTAAAAAAAATCAAATTTCTATGAAATTATGTCCAGCTAAAGAAGTTCTATTAAATATGTCACATTAGGTTCTCTCACCTTGATCTTGGCATTTGGCCGGCTTACAAACTTAAAAAAGCAAAGATGGAGCAATTCACAAAATGTGCTCTGACCTGAGCAATTAAAACGTGATCAGAAATAATTAAACACATCTACCATGTTAACTAGGATGAGAGCTGGTAAAAACAATTAAGGTGATGCATGTATAAATATCAAAGCCAAGTTAGACGCCTAAAATATGCAAAAACCTGACTTCAATTTTCTTCAAAGTTACAAAGCTTGTAATATCAGAGGGTTTTACAGATTGAAGAAATAGTAAAAGGGTAACTTGTTAGTATTTCAGGCATTAGTTGGGAGAGCCATAAAAGGTCAAAATTATATAGATAAATGACCCACTACTGCAGTAAAGATCAATTTGAATTCTGTCCCACCACCAACCAATATCAGTCATAGTTTTTTTAATAGTTCATGAGGAGGGGTTAGTAGATTCACTCTTTGTAATATAGCATTATGGACATTTGAATAATTGCTTTTCAAACAGTCTCACTTGGCCCACCATATGCTCATCTGAGCTACCTGTAACACATCATAACAGGGGCCATCTCCAGGAGCAGGTATACAACATTTTGTTTTCAGTAATTGATTATTGTAAACAATTGGCTCTTACAATGGATTTTGCAGGTAAATTTTATTGACAAATCCACCCGAGAAATTTTTTGGCTTCCAAAATTCATTTAACAGGAAGTTCAGATATAGAACTAGGACGAAATACTTCAAATAATTATAACAGTTCTTTTCTTTTTCCATTTCTCAAGATAGTAGGAGAATATGGAAACAAATTGGCTGGATTAATCCCATTACAACATCCTATTCAGATAATAGACCACTTCTGTTTTCTCGGTTAGGCTATAAGAACGAGCACACAGTTCAAGATTCGAATCCACACGCTCAAACAAAAAGATGAAAGCATTAAACATCCAAATAATGAATGGTTTGTATAATAAACAACGTCAAAAAGAATCGTCTTACTGCCACCAAGAAAACCTTACTGCACAAGTATCCATAGATAAATTGCATAATCCACAGATACGTAGTGGTAAGTTTGGACAAGAAAAGGCCAAAACAAGAACAACAATATCAAAAAAACAAGAGCAAGAACACCAAAAGACAAAAAAAAAATAAAAAAGACTACGTATACACATTCACACAAATATTACATATATGTATAGATATATAAGAAAACAAATACAGGTTGTGAATTCAAGATCACTTTAAGGTCTTTCGATGAGTTTGCATGTCTCTGTGCTATTGGGTTTTTGTAAAGGTGCCAACTTGCTTTATGGGGCAGAGCAAAAGCAAATTTCCTTTTTGCTACTAGCACCACTCTCTCGACATTTCTGCCATTTGCTACTACATCTATGGATCAGCTTTTTTGAAAACAAAAACTAAAGTAAAAAAAAAAAAAATCTGACCAAGGTGAAAGATCCAGGAGCAAACTGTCTTACACGCGCCGCCACGCGCCGATGCTTTCCACAACAATTGATTGAAAAAGAAGAAAGAGTTTTTGTAATGGGGTGCAGAGATAAGTCTAAAACTTGAACATTGATTGTGTTCAAGCTAAAGGATTGAAATGTTCAAACAGATTAATGATTCATACTTCACAAGGCAAGATCTGAGAGAGACTATTTGAGAATTTCACGTTTGACCAAACCTAAAAGAAAGAGAAAATAAATTACTGCCGTAGCATTTGCAAAGACAAAGGTCAACAACAACAGTGGTTAGCTACTGACAAGGATTAGATCTTAAAAAAAATAATTGTTATTTTATATATAAAAAAAAGGTCCCGAAATCTCTCTCCCTGTCTCTCCTTGAGATCCCAGAGCACAAGTCTCAATATTGGAGTAAAAATGAGGAAAAGAATAAAAAAGAAAATGAAATTAAGATCATGAGTAATCAAGATACTGCAATCTCTTCTCTTTCTCAACTTTCTTAGCAACCAAACAGCTCATAGAACAGAAGAAGTATATATCTTTGTTAATCTCAAACTTCATGCATGCCTTACAATGACCCAGAGAAAAATAAACAAGGTAGAGAGAGAAGTGATTTTTCAATAATGAGAAACAATGAAAGGAGTGAATCTGACCTTGATATAAAGAAAACCCAGTTAGCTTCTCGTATAGGAGTTAAAACAGGAAACCCTTGATACATATAAAGTATATATTTTCCTATATGGGCATATGTAGAGACTTTCTGATAATGGAAGGCAACGGAGAAGAAACAGAATGCAAATGGAGAAGAAGAGGGAAAGAGAAGAAAAATAATGAGCTTTGTGGTAAATTTTTTGAAACAGAGAGAATAGGCGGTAAAATACACACAACCCACAAACCTGTTACTCTGTAGAGAGGAAAGGATTTGAAGTTTGAAATAAAGCTGATAGTGAATATTAATGTAAGAGCTGGTTTTTAATAAAAGAATGGCAAGGAAGAGGAGAAAAGAGTAATTTGAGTTGTGGGGGAAGAAAAATCCAAGGTGTATCTTGTGGGAGTACCTGTTAAACTGTTCTTTTTTGTCCGTTCTGAATAAAGTTCAAACCTTTTTTTTTTTTTTACTGCTTTTCCAACACTCTCTTCTTCCAATAAACCGAGCAAGCAATTTAATCCAATAAAACAATCCTGCAATGGCACTGAGTCTCTTATTTTCTTTAACAGCGTTCCTTATTATTGATGTAATAAATTTCAAAGTTTACTGAAAGTAAAAGTTAAAAAGTAAATTTGTCATTACAAATTCACCAAAGCTGATCTGACCAATCAAGTAGACAATGGTTTTAAGTCTCATAATTTTATTGGTGATAAAATTCACCAAAGTATATATTTGTTAGAGATGCAAACATTCTGACTTCCTACAAAACTCATAATAATTGAAGTAAAGTTGGTGTAATAATAAGTCTGAAAAATCTGCCACCAGAAACTCATTTCATATCAATTTTAATAATTATAGGCCCCTTCTCATAAAACCCATTTGTACTATAAGACTATTTTATTTTAACCTATCCTTTTTTAGTACTTCCTTTACATATTTATACATGTATATACATATATAAACTTTTAAATTTTGTTGTTATTATGTCTAATTCCATTAACAAATTTTAAATATTAATATTCTATTTATACACTGTTTGAACCCTATTATAAGGGATTGTCGATATGTACAAAACCCTTTTTTTTAATTATATATATATATATATATAAAAGATAACGTTAATTTTTTTTTAAATCGTTGCAAGTATTGTAATTAAAAGAATGTAAATATTATGAAAAATTATTTTTTAATTTATAAATAAAATAAATTTACAGAAATTTATCTCAACTTAATTTTTATTAACATATTAATAAATTTAAATATTAAATTTAAAAAATAACGAAATTCATGACTGATGAATATATTTGTTCCAAAATTAGCATATTTAATTTGAAATTCAAAAAAGATTTGTCCATCTCTAGTTAGTTTTTTCTTTTTTTAAAAAAAAGATAATATATATAATGAAAGCAATTATCAAAATTAACCAAAAGCTTAATCCAGTGATTAATTCTTAATCCGCTTGTTTTGTCAACAAAGACCTGTAAAGCATTAAGTCTTTAAGTACTATCATTATTTCATAATTACATGTATATAATAAGTATTAATCATTATACCATAATTATATGCGTACAAAATAGTTATTCATAGTCTTCATTTTAAAATATAAATATAATTAAGATTCAAATTAAAATTTTCAATTTAATAGTAGGAGTATTATACCTTCTAAATTAGATATTGTTGACACTAATCGTTTTTATGTTAAGTAATGGTTTTGTGGGGATCAAATATTTAACTTGTCTCGGGCATAATCTCTCATGACTTTACTAAAGTTAAAAAATAGAGATTCGACTAATGTATGTATGTCACTATGTGAATGCATCTATATATATATATATATATATATCAAACCCAGCAAATAAATAAATAGGGAAAATAAAGTGTGAGAAAGAAAATATGAATGAAGTATTGCCTTACAAGAAAGTCCATACAAAAACACATGAATATCTTCAAAATTCATAGAAATCTGTGGAGACCCACCAATTATTAATTTGTTGGATGGAAAGTGGGATTTTATTTATTGTATCAGCCTTCATGTTGTTACAATTTCCAAGTTTCATGTGACCAATTTTAAATAATAATAATAACCAAACTTATAGGCAGCTCCATGAGACTAAGCTAGCCTAGTATTATGATTTTTAGTTTGCGTTTACTTTACTAAAAATGTATACGTCATCGATTTATTAAATTTTAAACACTATTAATACACACACACATATACATATATATATATATATTAATCAATAGTGGGTTTTTTTGAGACTTATCGGTGCTAATAATTTTGAGTCAACGCCCTAAAAGATAGATGTATATATTTGGATTCTCGTAATTTTATACGAGAGCCAGTTGCGCATCAAAAAACTATTTAAGGTAACATGATTTAGTTGTTCCTTTATCTCTCTAATTATGATCCTAATAATTCAAACTTATCACATGCTAATGAATTATTTAATCGTCTCCTTCTCCATTTTAGTCAAAACCAATCACGGCTTGCACCCACCTATAATACTTATATGTCTCTGTGTGTGTGTGTGTGTGTGTGTGTGTATATACTTGGCAGACAAAACCTATGATCTAATGCTACACATTTCACACGGCAACAAAGACAAACTGAAGCAAAGGACTTAACTTGCTTTTCTTCCTAACTTCGACTAACATTTAACTCGCTAGATAGTCACTTGGAATGGGTCCTAACCAAAAGAAACAATGGCAGGGAAGGCAGGAGGGATCAAACTAGAAGTTACTCAGAAAAAAATATGATAATGCAGTAAGGAATAAAGTATGTATCTAACATTTGTGCTGATTGTGGTCCTAACCATATTAATTATCATCATTCAATGAGAGAAGGCAAAGTGCAATGGGCCGCTAGGAGTGATGTTTCTTGGCAATGCATGTGTGATGTGAAATCAAAAGACACATACAACTCCTTCCAACTGTGCCTCATAACAGACACTAGCATGTGAGATTCAACAGTCTCATATTTTCTCCAACTACCCAAATCTTTCTCCTGCCCCTTCCTCTCTATATTTCTAGCCTGCCCACAACAATATCTTGAAGATCTGTGCTCATAAATTTTCCTCTCAACTACAGAAAATAAATTTTTAAATAAATGCCCTTTGATGATATTTAAAGGTTAAATAAAATAAAAAACTCTAAAACACATGTTCAAATTTATCATGTCATGACAGAAATAACAAAATCAGAAGTTGCAAGAGATCAGTTGGGCCAAATAATTCTGAAAAGAATACCATAAAATGATTATCTCAGTCAGACTTGCAGACAAGCTTGTAATTAATATGGACAAGAAAGGAAGAAGAGAATCGTAATGAATACCATAAGCAAGCAAGCTTTTTCCATTTAACTAAAACTAATCTGTTTTCTTTTGGCATCTATATATGGACTGATAGACAATGCAAGGAAAAGAGAGAATCATCACAGACTTGACCATTCAACTAATTTCATGCACCTAGTCTTGTACTTACCACCTGCACAAGACTTCAGCTCACCTTTTTGAAATCATGGTCAGTATCATCCATTCAACTGGATGGCAGCTAAATTGGAAAGCTTTGTTTTTGAACTATTGCCATGAAACTCCCTGTCCACTTGTCACTGCACGGGCCTCAGCCAGAGAAACAGCCACGGCCAACATCATCTGCTCCTCAAAACTCTCAGGAATAATGGGTGCTGGAACATTTTGGAATCTATCCCCAATTTCATCTGGATCTGATAATGTCGAAATTCCCCCAGCATCTTCTGTCACAGCAGAGCTAGCATAGCTCGTCCCAGCTTCAGCCACCTCAGATCCGCGATCTACCCCCCATTCTCCATCATTACTTATCATTGCTGGTGATGCATGGACAGAGACAGGATGATAATTCTCAGCCTCCTGGTCTCCGATGTTGTAATACGTACCACTACATGGAAGCATGCTGAAAGATGACATATTTGCAATTCCATTCGGGTTGTTAGATGATTCTCCAACCATCTGCTGCTGACGTTCAGCAAGAGCAGCTATTGCACAAGCAAGACCACCAGAAGGAGATGATGATGACCCTGCCACTGATGCCATAGCTGGGGACACAAAACGATCTTCTGCAACATGTTGTTCAGAAGCAGAAACATCACCATAAGCTGGATCTCTGTGTCTGCCACTCTCCTGTAAATAACATTTTTGCACAAATCAAAGCATCATGGTTAAGGAAAAATTAGAAATACGTGAAAACTTTTCACTGTGTGAATTAAATAAGAGACAGATTCAACAATAAAGCAACTGAATAATGGTGCTTCCCTGAAAGAGAGGGACGTGCAGAATAGTAACTTAAAATTTAATGCTTTGGTAGGCTGATAAGAAAGTTTTAAATATTTATCCGTAAGTATACTATGAAAAGCACCACCAATACATAATTCATATATTGTGTGCAGCATACCCAAACATAAGATATCTACATATTTCCAAGGAAAATTCATCTGAATCAAGTTATCCTAAAGCATAAGAGCAAGTCCAGTCACTGGTTGCTGCTGTAACATAGCTCTTTTGCTTTCTCCATTTTGTTTTGGTAAAACCAGCTTATAATCACTCTCCAAGACCATCATGATCCAAATAAAGAGTTGACGCAATTTTCTCAAAAAATTATACATACAGGAGCAACATAAACTGAATGCCCAAACTACCATGCTTCCATCTGATCAGGTTATGGCTAGAACCGACATATTCGCATCAAGGCTACATAAATTTCCTTTTATACTAACATGAAAAGATAGGAGGTGCAGTAAGTATGCAGAGTGCTTATGGACCTCTAAATCCGAGGAGTTGGTGGCTGATCCTTAGACAAGTAGTTATTTCACGCAATTGCAGAATACATGAGCAATCTGATCTGAACTGACATATCTGTTGTTATCTTAGCATTCAACAAATCAGACTAACTCAACATCAAAAAGAAAAGAAGCCTTGTAGTTTGCAAATGACACATACAATTCATCATGACAAGTTATTAGCTCTTGAAAAAAGAAGTAAGATGGCTTCCCAAGCCAAGATTGCATTGGAAGGGACCCAAGTGGTAAATGATGTTGGATTCTGTTAAGGACATTTTAATAGACCAAAAGGCATGATTAGATTTCCCAGTCACAGGATTTAGTGCATAGAGATTAAAGTCATAATGTCATTACCACAGAATTGTTCTTGAGGCCAAATACCACCAATAAGCTTGGAACTTATTTGTCATATCTTTATACCTTTTTGTCATAGTAGCTTATAAACTGGTTTGGCCAAAAAAAAGTCAAATAAATGCCCTCAACTTGAGTTGAGGGAACGACCCCTTTCCAAAAGGTGCGAGGAAATTATAATCATGCAAAGTTATCCAACAACACTAGGAAAGAGTAATTAGCATAGAGAATGTTAACTATCATGCCAAATGAGGATTTGACAAATTTCTGGAAGGAAAAAACTTAGATACGTATCAACAAATACACAAAGATTTTACATGGCATTCCACTGCACCTTTAAGAAGGTAACAGAAAATAACCATTGACTGAGAGCATCAGAAAACTAGCAAAGCATTATATCCAATTTCAGAAAAAAAGGAAATATTTTCTGCCAGAGAAAGCAGTTCATTGGATTCTCACGGATCAGCTAAGTTTTACAAAGTATAGTCCATAGCAGCTAATGCTACTTGCAGAGTGAAGAATTACGGGCATCTGTCATCCATTACTCACCAAATTCTTTCTTATTCACCAATGCCATAGCTTTGAATTCTGAAGCTGAGAAGATATGCAGAGTATACAAAAACTGTCCAACAGCTCTATGTCTATAGTGCATACAACTTTTCCACTCATAACATGAAATAAAATAGGAACTTCAGCTTCTTGCCAAGACTTATAGTTTCCTAGTGGTATAAAATTGGTGGAGATACAGCGTTAACTAAAATGGTGATAACACAGTGGTCGAAGCAGGGGATGATTCAATCGGGAAAAATGAATATGGAGATTTATAAAAGAAGGTATACTGTGGAGAAGGGTGATAGAAGTGAAGTTCAGAACAGATGAGAAACGATAGTGTATTAGGGCCTTGGCAAGACCACACGAGAAAGGAATGTGGAAAAAAGTTGCATGGGCAGAAACAAATTCCAGGTTTGCATTAGATGGAGGGTTGACAAGGGAGATAGAGTCAAATTTCAGAAAAAAATTTGCATGGATAGGAACAAATTCTAGATTTGAATTAGATGGAGAGTTGGCAAGGGAGACAGAATCAGATTTTGGCAAGATCCATGGTTGGCATGTGGAGCCCTTAGAGACCAGTATCTTCAGATTTTTTCCATCACATGACAGAAGGAGACTATAATAACTGAATCATTTTGGAGAGTTTGGAGGAGAGGGAAGGAGTCGTATGTCAATGTACTAAGAGACCTCAACAATTGGGAGATTAACGAATATGAGAATCTCCTAAACACTCCATCCCTCATGTCATTGGACAGTAACAGTGACCAACCAGTGTGGAGTCTAACTACTACAGGATCCTTTCCGGTCAAATCTTTCTAAAAGTATCTGCCTAAGCATATAACACTGGCACCAGGTTTCCTTTTAGTCAAATATGGAATATTAAAGCACCTTCCAGAGTTGTTTTCTTTGCGCGAAAAGTTGGTGTGGGGGGGGGGATATTTTGACCATTGACAAATTAATGAAAAGGGGAAAGATTATGGTAAATGGTTGCTGTCTATGTAAAAGCGATGTAGAGACTTGTAATCATGTACTATTATGGTGTCTGATCACCAACAAATTATGAACTATAATTTACAGGTTATTAAGGATAAGTTGACTGATGACTGGATTGGTAAGAGATGAAATCTGAGCGGGAAAGGGTATCAGTAGTCGGAGGCAACATGTGGACCTCATCCCACTCATTATATTTTGGATGGTTCGGAAGGAGACAAATAAAAGGGCTTTTGAAGGGATAGATGATAATTTTGGTAGCATTAGGAATAGATAGTTCCAAACTCTTAGTTTTTTTATTTTGGGTCATCCTTTATATGGAGGATTTAGGAAACCTTATTGATATCTTGTCGGATATGCAAATACTTTGTACACTGGTTGACACCTTCTTGGTGCCTGTTTATCAATACTACACAGTATACTTCTTATTTCAAAAAAAATACATGGTGTTCACCTGTCAGTATTAATAGGGAAAGCCTCTTCCCTCTGGTAAGTCAAGCATTCATGAGGTAGGGCATTTTGCTTTTTATGGATTTAGAGAAAATGATTTCCTTTTATGTTGAGAAGAGGCAAACCTATTACAAAAAGAAAAAAAAAGGAAACTAGTAACAGCAGACCAAATCAAATCAAATCTATATATCAGGACTTCCTAACTAGTATGCCATATTTTTAGTAAGATAAATTTCCTACTATTGGACACATGATTGAGCAATTTTACAACACCTTCCCTCAAGCTAATAAATATACATCTTCCATAACCAGTTTGAAGATACCCCTCAGAACGTTGCAAAATTATGTAAGTACATAAACTGAGGGATGTAAGGAGTACAAATCAATCCACTATTTGAGTTTTCTTATATGAAATGTTTGTCGGCTTCAATGAGTTTGATTTTATCATGTTTCACAGGATCGGTGATCAGATGTTAAATGACAGACTTATTGTCATAAAAAATTTAATTGCCGTTGCCATCTAATCTTTAAGTCTTCTAAAGTTATCTTGAATCATAATAAGCCACACTCTCTCCATGTCATTACCTTGAACTTTGCTCCTGCACTTTATCTAGCAACCACATTCTAATTCTTACTCCTCCAAGCCACAAGATTATCTCCAATGGAAGTACAATAACCCACAGTAAACTATCCACCAGCTGGTGAGCCTACATATTCTGCATTGACATGTGCCTCAATAACTAATTCAGTGTTTCTTTTGGATATAAATTGTTTTGCTAGATTTATTCTTTAGGTAATAGTGTCCTAAACTTCATGAAGGTGAATGCTTTCTGAGCTTACATATAAATTGGCTAATCATGCGTCATGATATATACAATATCTGGCTTTGTATGAGCAAGATATATAAGTTTTTCTATTAGTTTGGTACATCTCTCTGTCTATAACTGAATCTCCATTTATCTCTCCCAGTTTGTGATTTTGCTCAATTGCTATGGAGGCAGGTTTAAACATTAATTTTCCTATTTTCCTTAAAAGATCAATCATATTCTTTTGCTGTGAAATAAAAATGTTTTTTCCCTCTTTTTTTGAAATAAAAAGTGTGAAAATATATTGCTATAGGCACCAAGGGGGTGTTACCTATGTACAAAAATTTATATATCAATCAAATTATCCACAAGGTTCATCACTTCCTCCCTAGAACAAAGAGGAAGATCCTGTAACAAACTTAAATGATTGGGAGCTGGAGGAGTTTGAGAATTTCCTTTCACTGATGGCCAGTGTTCCCTTGAGAGACAATCCGGCCACCCTCATCTGGAAACTGAATAAGAATGGCAAGTTCTCCATCAGTTCTTTCTATAAAAAGACTGCTGGTTTGAGGGACCGGAACACTTCTGAACAACAAATTTTATTCCCACTTAAATCTATAAGGAAAACTAATGCTCCCCCCAGGATGATTCCACAACTAAAAAACCAATGGTCTGAAACTATCTATTCTTTAGAATATCAAAACCATCAGTGTCCTTAACCCTATCAAAAGCCTTCTTATTCCTCTCTTTCCATACCATCCAAAATATAGTTAACGGGATAATCTCCACATGTTTCCTACAATCACAAATGCCCCTCCAAGCCCAAATTTCGTCCCTCAACGAACCTGCCATGACCCAACAGATTCCAAACTGTCCGTAAACCATAATCTATAACTTATAAACCACAAAGCACTGACGCAAAAGATGATTACAAGTCTCCTCCCTCCCCTTACAAAAATAATAAGCAGTGAACAGTATCTTTCTCCTTTTTTCTCAGATAATCAATAGCCTCCCAAGCAAAGAACAAAACTCGGGCAGGGGCTCTAGGCTTCTACATCTGCTGGCAAGGGAAAATACATCCATTATCTTCATACTTGAATAGCTTCTTATAGAAAGATTTTACTGTGAATGATCCATTCGCTACAAGGCTCCACTATGGAGTGTAAGTACTGCCATCCAAGGTATTGACAGAAATGACATGCAATAATATAAAGATGTCTTCCCTTGAATGAGCTACTTCAATCCTTAGAATGCATTTTCAGTCCCCAAAGCTCCTTTATTCCATCTTTCCGTCTCTTTATCAGCATTTTCTATTACAATTATATCATCGAGATATATCAAAAGAGTTGTGACTCCCCCTAAATCTGTGTTTTAAAAAGCGCTTATCCTACCATAAAGATGTCTTCCCTTGAATGAATTACTTCAATTCTTAGAATGTGTTTTCAGTCCCCAAAGCTCTTTAACTCCATGTTTCCTTCTCTTTATCAGCATTTCCTATCACAATTTTTTTTTGAAATAAAAGTGATTTCCTATCACAACTATATCATTGACATATATCAAAAGAGTTGTGACTCCTCCTAAATCTGTCTTTTAAAAAGAGCTTATGATCTCCCTAACTTTGTATGTGCACGATGAGAAGCATTATTTTTAACAAATCTCCCAAATCAAGGAAACTTTATTGACTCTTAGTTTTCCCTTTAAACCAAAAGGAATATCCATTTACATCTCTTCCTCCAAATTGTCGTGAAAGAAAACATTCTTTACATTGAAATGCTCTAAATACCAATTAAAGTCAGCTGGTAAAGACAACAAAGCTCTTACGTCATTCATTTTCACCATTGGACCAAATATTTCCTGGTAGTCTATAAACTAGGCTTTTGTATATCCCTTTGCCACAAGTTTGGTTTTGTATCTCTCCATGGAGTCATCCAATCTTTATTGTAAACATTTACTTGTATCCCACAGGACTTTTTTCCAAGAGGTAAATCAACAATTTCTTCTCTAGGACCTGCATCTCTTCTCTCACAACTTCTTGCTACTTTTCATCTGATAGTGTCAAATAAAATATTAGATATTCAAATGCTGTTTAGCATACCTAAAAAGCTTCTATGCAAAGATGATAATTTCTCAAAGGACACAAACTTGGCAACGGATACAATGGTTTAGTGTAGAGCAGCTACTTCACCAAGAACCACTTTAATGTAAGGGATGGACTAATACGAATATCTACTAGACCAACTATTTTAATGAGACAACCATCCACAATGCTTATCTTTCAATTGCTTGGGCAGCGAGTATAAATACTAAAATTTAGTAATTGGGGTTATACGAGTTAAGTCTCTGAAGTCAATAATCCATAGGTTCCTAGTAGATTTATCTGAGACAATTCAGAGTGCAAGAGAGCATGCACTACTAGGCTTCTCCGGTGATTCCAGAAACACCCTTATTTTCTTGGTCTCCTCCTTATTGAACTCAATCTGGTGTTAAGACTTTTCTTAATTCATCTAATTGATTTGAGGTTTACTTGGTCTTGGTTTTTCTGTTTTCCTCCGCAACGGCTCCTCTCTGCTTGGTGACTTACCATTCAGTTTCCAATACTTCTCTTTAGTATGCATTGGTCTTCTACTACGTGTAAGTTTTTACTACAGAAAAATCTTTACTAGTTCTTCTCAATAATGCAAGCATGTGCCAGTATATTTCTACAAACTATTTCACTTTTTCTTTCAAAAAAAATATTTCTACAAACTAAATTCATAATCATTTGCATCACAATCCAGACCTTGCAAAAATGTAAATCAACAAGGTCTTCTACGATGTGTCTAATTTTCTTTGGAAGTTGCATCCCAACTCTCAAGAATGAATAACAATATTACTAATACTTTACATTCTCAAGATCCTTGGGCCCGTGCCCAAAGAATCATACAAGGAACCAAGAAATAGGATGAATAAGTCATCATTAGTGTGCATGAAGCTAAAACATCAAAATTAAACACTCTAACAATCTTCGGAGCTATAGTTGTGATATCAGGTATCGTTATTTCGTAATGTTGTTTACTTTTGCATTTCCAAAACATCAGTAATGTCAAAAAGCCATTTCACGTTTTTCACAACTGTCATGATATTTGTGTAATAATTATGTATCATCACTTCCAGTGATATTTTACCAGCTAGCCATGACAAATGTGATCCTAAAAAAATATCATCACAAAGGTGCTGAACAGAAGTGCTGATCCAACATTTCTGTTATGATAACTATGAACATCCACAACACTAATCTCTACCTTAAATGATAAAAGAATGCAAAATATAAGAATGCCAAGTTATTTATTTCTTTTATAAACGAAATCGTCAAGTTTAATATGCCAAGTTACTTGAAACATGGAATTCCATATATTTTTGCATATCAAGAACTTTTTCACACCAAAGCTCTCCAAAGAATTATTGATTAATCTTGAAGTCCATCTACAAATTGGGATGGTACATGTGCAAACAAAACCACATTTAAAATATACAGATATAAGACTGTTTTTGCTAAATGTAAACAACTTTTAGTTTTCATTTCTTACACACATAAAAACATGAAGAAAATTAAGATATTTACATTACAAAATAAGAATAAAAATATGATTGATCTTTCTAGGAACAAATATATAGCATGATTTTGAATTAATAACAAGTTAATTTTAGTGCTTTCTAGAAAAACTTCTCTTTTTTAGATTGCATATACAAATATACATGCATACAATTAGCAACATAGACATACACACATGTATAAATTTATATATACATATATATTAACGTACCTAAATACATAAATGAATATATATGTGTAATAAAAAATAGCAAATGATGTACCAAACACAACCTACTCAATCACTCAACAAATTATTAACAACGGGACAGTAGCAATTCTGGTCCTTTAAAGCATGCTCCTCTTTTTCCCATTGCACCAAAAAAATTATAGTATTTTTTTAAATAAAGAAAAATTATAGCATTTTCTCGCATGATCACTCCTTTTCAAAGACTAATCATAGCATAAAGCAGTCATTCCCGTGATAAAACCAAAGCACTTAGAATCTCACAACTATTTTCAAACAAAAACCAGGAGTTGATAAAGAAAAAGCTACCTGGATGGAAAGCCAGATTGCTTCCATAACCATTATGTCCTCAAGATCAAGGTCAAACTCATCATCCCTGCAATGTAAGCATTTGATACATTAATAGAGAATTTAAAATTTCTTGCAAATCTAAATTGTCAAATGCAGTTTCTGAGTTCAATAGATATTAAGGAATAGAACAATGGGCTGTGCTTTGAAAGCTTAACTGCTGTAGAGATTGTGACATGGTGTAGTAATGGAATAGGCACTTAGTCTTACCATAAAAGAAAGTCAAGGCAAAGGAGATTGTCTAATATCTCAACCAAAAATATTAGAAGGCTCGGAATGATTACTTAAACCAGGAGAAGACTTTGATTTTCTTTTATAACTCAAAAAGGCAATGGAATTCCTATTTCAAAAGAAAAAAAAATAACGGCAAAGGAATTCCTTCCTAAGTGATATGGAAATGTTACCACACCCACAATCAATACGAGTATTCAAGTTTTTCAGTAACAAACAAGGGGAAAGGTGCAGAGAAATGTATCAGATACATATATCGAGTTGTCTGGATTAAATTATTTATTTAGTGCTTCAAGTTTATAGGGCTTTAAGTAATGATCTTTTAGGCTTATAGTACTTTGAGCTAGAAATTTTGTTTGGATACTACCTTTTTGTCTGAGTTTTAAAATTTTAGTAAGCTGTCAGGTCTTTGTAAATAAGAGTTTGAAGCTAAATATTGGTAAATCAACAAAAGATGATAATTTCGTGGTGTTTTAATTGAAAAGTTTTTGGCATGCCATGTTTAAGATCATTGTAGCATATGGTATAAAAGCTTGGAGAATGTTCGAATGGGCTTTTTGTTATTAGCCAGGAGCTCATAAAGCTAATTTTGGTTAAAGAAAAATGTTGAGAGTGCTTAAGCTATCTATATCAATTTTTTTATTTTTTGGGTTTTAAGTGAAAAATCAAAAGCTCATTTGACAAACATCTTTTACTTGAACACCCCTAATAAAAGCAAAATATAATATTTAGGTGACTATTTAATTAAATTAGTAACTTATTATACTTTTTTATTGCTTTATCAAATTTTAAGCTTAGGGGTTTCCTTTTACCAAAAATTGACAATTCAATAGAAATTTAAAAGCCAAAGAAAAAAGCTATTCATCCGAACACTTTTCCAACCTTAAGTCCTATAAACTTCATTCATGCCATTCGAGTTGAAAATCCTATATACCTAAATCATTAAAAACAGCAAAACAATTTAAACACTCTCCTGTTCTATGGACATTTATTTACCAAAAAACCGCTAAAAAAAATCTGCTCCACCAGCTTTTATTTTTTACTTTAAGCTCCATTGCTTTTAGTTTTATTTTTGGACTGCAACTAAACTCTCAAGCTTTTTTCTCACTGAAAACAGCTTGAAGTTACTTTAATCAAGAAACGAAAGACCAAAAAGAAAATATTTTGTTTTCATCAAAACATCTGGAAACACTTTAGATTTATATCTTTAGATTCTTTTTTAGGCCTATTGACAATCCTAAGCAAAAAATCAAAAGATGGGAGACATGGGAAGACAAGCGGTTGAATTGGAATAACACAATTCAAGTAATTATAGCCATCATTTTCAAAAGAAAAAAGGTACAACCATCTGTTCCAGATCCTAAAAGAATAAAATACACAAACACTCACATGATTGTTACTTGATGAAGAATGATAATAGACAAGAACACTGCATACCTATTTCCCCTAAGGTGTGAATGTTGTCTCACTGCCGATGTGACACATGAATCTTGAGCAGAAACAATTTCTTCACTTTCAGTAGTAGATCTACGCGATGGAACTGCACATACAGAAAGGTAAGAACCAAAATTTTAAAAATCTTCATTTTTCATCACTGGAGCTAATGAAATATAATAACCAAAAGCTAAACATACAAGCTGTTGAGCCATATTCAATTTCCCCAGCCAATACGTTTGTGCTCGATGAACACAGTTCTTGTCTTTTCTGCATTCTTTCTTCCTCATCCTGCAGCTCCTGCTGCCGCATCCTAATTTTTGCTTCTATAACACGCTGTTCTTCCTGTGGAATTTGTGAAGGGTACAATATATTTCACATCACTTCCCATATTGACAAGTATCTACAGTTCCTCCAGAGTGAAAATGAAACATGCAAATGATTAGATAATAAACTCTTACAATCTGCTCCAAGCCTTTTTCTTCCTTTGATTTTACACCTCTATACTCCACGGCATAATTTGAGGTTTTACAGAAAGGGCATCTCATGTTAATTAAGGAAGACAAAGGAAATATGAATTTGAGGGGAGCAATAAGATTTCCAAGCAACAATAAAACATAAATACATGAAACTATCAGCATAGGATACTGCGTAGGGCGAGTTGAATTAGGATTTTTCATCTGCAAAAAGCATTCTGTTGCATAGAAGACAAATCAAATTCCATAGATTTGTATAAAGCAAAGCTATAATTTTTTTCAATTCAATGGAAAATTACCTGTACAAATGCCTTTCATGCAACATCTTGATCTGTTGAGACTCGGATAGTACTAAAATAATAAAGAGCAAAAAAGTCCAGAATTGATTGATTAGAGCATGATATACACTACTTCAAACTATCAAAACTGGAGTTGGGTTGGGTTGGGATTGGGGGGGGGGGGGGGATTCAACACAAGTTTATCTAACTAATGGATTAATCTTTACTGTTCTCTGATTGGTCACCCAAAAAACAAGAAGAAAGAAATTAAAGAGGAAAGTAATCTGATCAGAGTTCCCAAAGTAAGGAAGTAAATAAGAGTTCTATTTTTTATTTCACTCAAAACAAAGAATCAAGTGGATTTTCATTTTTTACAAGGCCTTGGGCCAAGTTGAATGGTTCTTTGGACACTGGGAAACTAAAACATCAACGAGATGTGGAATAAAGGCAAAATTCAGAAGACTGATCTGAACAGACAAAATGGAAAATCAATGCTAAAAATACGAACCAAAAAGCAAATAGGACATTCTTCACGATCGTGACAGCATTCTTCATCTCCCGGGTAGCATGGAGCAAGCTTAGATTCAAGAATTAGCTTCCTTAGCTTCTTAATATCAACATCTTTATGAACGTACAGCCCCTGAGGCCTTGTATACCTCTCATCCACCACCTGTCTCTTTCTTCCCAGCTTATTACCCATTAGATGTATGGGACTTAGGTCTGGTTTGCACCTTGTTCCTCTTCTTCTTTGTTTATGCTTCAGACTGTCAAGAACAAATATTAACTGCAACAACAAGAATGGCGAACCATTCTTTTTACAATAACTTGATTGCTACAAAAAGCGTCATTGGCACACTTCTGGAACAGATTGGCAACACATTGAATACATCAAAAAGGGGCTGAATATAAAACCCTAAGTCATGTTTGGTTTTACAACAGAACACTAGAAAAAGAAATTTCTTCCACTGAAATTGGCAGTAGAAAATTGCAGCAGGACAAACTTCACACAAGCCTGCAAACGAGGAAAAAGAAGGGGCAATGAATTTGAATTTTAAAGAACCAATCCAAGCACAAGGCACAAAACAACACTTTACAGTGCCACATTCAAATATCAAGAACCCTAACTTTTGAGTTAGGTCAAACTATCAACGTACCAAGACGCCAGCCTCAGTTCTATTCCTGAGGATTCTCTACCGCCATTAATCATTTGCACAACTGTGAAAGCAATCATAAAAATAAAAACAACTGTGAACACAAACATCCACTTTAACAAAACAAAAGAAGTAATAAAACCGTAAAGAAACAAAAAGAAAACGAGACACAAAATCGACGAGCACGATGCTTCTTCAAGAACAAGGGAATCGCATACTCCACAAACTGAACCGAGGCGCAGGCATATACACAGTAGTAATTATAGAAGTGACGTCAAGAGAAGTAAGTGAAAATTAAGGACGAAAAAAGAAGAAAACAGACCTTGAAATCTCAAAGAAAATGGAATGAAGGTGGAAATGCCAGCCAGAGCAGGGTTTTATATGGATAGACAGAGTCTATCAGAGAAAGAATACAAGATCGAGAGATTTGCTCGCAATAAGAGAAACACGATCAGAAGTTTCTCTGAGAAGAGGAGAGAGAGAGCATTTTTTGCCTATTATATATGTATAAATTAGTACATATGGATTTGTCTGGTCTCTCTGCTTTTGTTTCCTTTCGGCTTCTGTGACGGAAGAGAGAAAATGGAAATATTTTCGTGGCAGGGATGATGATGTGGAGGAAGAGGAAGGAACGAACCGGTAGAGTACGAGACGCGAAAAGAATCATCAGCAATCAAATGGTTAAAGTGCATTTCTCTCACGCGCCTCTCCCTTCGCGTCGCAATTTATCTCATACGATTATGGTTTAATTAAAATATTAATAACAATACAAATAAAATTCACGCGCCCTTTCCTTCGCGTCGGATTTTATTGTCGACTGATAAGATTATGTTTTATTTAAAATATTAATACTATATTAAATAAAAGAAAATAAATTATAAAATTAATCTTTAAAGTCTGTTGTTAGTTATAATATTTTTTGAAATTAATTTTTTAAATAATTAATTCTTTATTTTTAAATAATAATTCAAATAATTAAATATTTAAAAAATTTAAGAAAATAAATTTTAGTAATTAAACTAATTTATTCATTCACTTCAAATAAAAGCATTTTGATTTTGTGATAAATTCATGTTAAAAGATATAAGAAATTCATCGTATAAAAAATAATGTATAAAGGAGTTTAAGAATGTACATTTTAAATTAATTAATTGAAGCAAAAAAACTGATAATTAAAATTTAAATTGAATCAAACAAGTTTTAGTAAATTTCTAGTATAATTTTTTTTTTATATTTATTATGATCATATATCATAATTATTAAATTTTTTAATGTAAACATAATTTTAAACATATTAAAAATAAAACTCATGTTACAATATTAATAATAATTATCTATTGATTGAATGTAATAATAAAATATGAGTGTAGTAGTATTACTACATGATTAATTATTAATTTGCTGCAAATTCTAATATTATAGTGTGGAAAAATTTTAAAATTATGCATTGTATAAACTCTTGATAATTTATTTTTAACCAACACTTCATTTATTATGTAAATTTTCTTTAATATATGATAATTTTTATATTTTCATTATTGTTTACATAATTTTATTTCTACAAAATAATATCTATTATATAATTAGTGATAAAGCAGGAGAGGATGGGCCACGAATTGGTCGAAACTGTCGGGATTTGCATAAATCAGACCGCTTAATTTGTTGACCAAAATCTCTTTTTTAAATTGGGTCTTCTACATATTAATTTTTTTATTTTTTATTTTGCCGACGTTTATATTTTATTTTATTTTATATCTTTTAATATTTTATATCCAATTGGATGACTCCACGTACCTTTCGTCTAATTGACCTTCGATGAAATTAATGTTATAAAAAATTGTTATCTAATGCCCCGGTTGTGAACTTATAAAAATAATTTAATATGCTCAGTTTAGGTAAGAGAAAATAATAAAACTTGAAATTTTGAATTGTATAAAATTTTATATTAAGTTACCATATTAATGAAAAAACTTATATCGTATAAAATTTTATATAAAATTAAAAAATATATCATGAGTTTTACTAACCTTGATAAATCTTGTGATGTGCATTAGTTTAATTCCACTTAAAAATTAACATAAAAAGCTGAAATTATATTTTATTATTTTTGAAACATTTTATATTTTTAAATTAAATTAAATATAAATTTCATAGTCAAGCCTCTAATAACTTTAAATTTTTCATATAATATAAGACTTGAAATGTTTATTTCTGTATAAAGATTAAAGTCATTCTTTTTAAATTATTATTATTTTTTTTTTGTCAATAAATTAAGTCACTCCAAAATTTGCTGAATTCATAGTTTTTTTAACTCGAAAAATTATATGCATTCAACTTTATGGCTATTTAGATTTATGATTTGTTTATTATCATAGTAGTACCAATGAAGATATCAAAAATTAAATTTATGAATACTATGATATCCAAATTTCAAATTACAAAATTATTAAATTCTATTTAATAATTCAAATCAAACACTATTAACAGATAAAATTTGAACTTAAAATAGTTAATATTAGTAGTCTAATTACAATAAGTTATTGAAATAATGATATTCATAACTTATTATAATAATTATTTAGTTAAATAATGATTGATTGAGATTATAATAATTAATTATACATGAAACATGTTAGAAGAGTTTAGGTTATAATAATGCTACTGTTTGGTTCACCCAATTTGGTTATGGAAGGTGAACCATGGGTGTTTTAAGTTGCATAAAATATTGTTATCCAATTGGAATTTGGTCGTTTCTATCCACTTAATTGTTGGTTTCTGCCTCTTTTGATCTTTCTTTCTATTTAAAATTTTTTTTAAAAAAATTGACCCAATAATATACATACATATATACACACACACACATACATATGTATGTATATACTTGCTTTCAAATGAGGTAAGAGTTGGGCTCAAACTTTTTAATTCAAAAAATATATGGGCCTCAAACATTCTTTGCAAGTGTGTTTATAGAGCTATATGGCATGTATGTATGTATACATGTGTGTATGTGGATGTGATGTTTTAAAATGGGATATATATATATATATACATATACATATACGTGTGTATGTGGATGTGATGTTTTAGAAAACGAAACCCAAGCCTAACCCAATCTGCTTCAGGCTGGCCGAAGCCCAATACAAAATGGCTTTATATATATCTATTATATAATGTTATATATATTAAAGAATATGGATCCTCAAAGATTAAAAATAAAAAAAAAAAATTAAGTGGCCGCATGATGGAAATATATTATTCACAATAATATCTTCCCACACAGAGAAAAAAAAAAGAAAATTTGAGAAAAAATTATTCGAAATAAATTTGTAGAAAATAATATATATATATATATGAATATCAAAATGTGTACATATCTGTCGGTGATCAATATACAAGGAGGAGGAGGAATAGGAGGAAAACCATATATAAAGAATGAAAGAATAAGGAGATGAGTAAAATAAAAAAACCAAAACATGTATACATGCATAAATACACACACACATACACACACAGATATATGGATGTGTGTATGTATGTATATGTAGAGAGGCAGTTGAACTAGTAATTATCAGTCCAGGAGCCCCAGAGTAATTCATCAACGGTGGGGATTTCTTTAAGCAACCTATCCAAGTCCTTAAACGAGCAATTCCTCATGAACTCCAAACCTCCTGAACCACTTTCTTCTTCTTCTCTCTTCATCGTACCTTGATGACCTCCAAAGGCACCCTGCAACTTTCTTCTTGAACCTATCGGCGGCACCGTGGCCACCTCCGCCTCCTTCCCTGTCAGTCTCTGTACAACAGACTTAAAACTCGTAGCGTCTGTTTCTACATACTCCGTGTTGATTATCACAACCTTCATCACCTTCTTATCACCACTTCCAGCTCTCCCCATAATCACAGGCGAATGAACTAATCTTTTTTGGTGGGTGTGTAAAGGTCATGCAGTGGAATTGGATGTATCATAAACACACACAACACACATATATATATATATATATATATGAATGATTGATAGAGAGAAGAGAAAGAAGATGAGATGGGTTTGACCGTTAACATGGATGCGGACAAGAACCAAGCAAAAGTTGATATAATAATTAATTTGTCGATGAAGTAATTTGAGTTAGTCAAAGCACGCATTGATTGAGTTAGACAGTCACCATCATTAATGAACCTCACCCGAAACTCCTACATTTTGTATTGGGTAAATATTGAATCTTTTAACTTCTAAATTATTAAAAGTAAAGAAAAAAAAATATATATATTTTAATATAGATAAGAGTCAAATTTATTAAAAATAAAAAAAATATTATCAAAATCAAAATTCATTTTGTATTAGATGAAAGTTGAATTTTTGAACTTTTAATTTATTGAAAATAAAGAGAATATTATTTGGTTAGTATTTTGTATTAAATAAGAGTCAAATTTTTAACATCTAATTTATTAAAAATAAAGAAATACTATCTAAACCAAAGGACATATGTTTTTTTTTCCCCTTTACTTTAAATAGTGATTGCAAAATAAACTATTTAAATAATTTTGATTTAAATTAATACTTACATATAAGGAAGAAAGTAAATCAATAAATAAAAGAATATTTAGAAGTAATTAATTAAATCTTTGATAAATTTTTTAACAAAAATCTTTTGTTATTTAAATGATCTAATAATCAATTTTTTTTTTATTATTATACAATTTTTTTATTGCTATAATAAATTTTGACCAAATTTTTATAACATAATTAATTACGCATCGTATGGAACGTTTCACCGGTAGAGTAAATCCGTACGTTGATTTCTTTTTCCATATTTTTTCAAAACAAATATTTTAATACGTTATTAATTATTAAAAATTATACTCTTTTTGGAAATTACCTAAAATTTCGTGTATATATAATACAAGGATAGGAATCATGCATGAAATTATGCTGCATCCTTCTATATATACATATATATATTTACAAGTTAGATTAGGAAAATCAACCGTCAAGTCTCTAGATTTAATTATAATTAAAATTAATAAAAGTTCTCAAGGCATACTAAAAATTTCATTAATGGGTATTTTTACAAAATTTATTAATTTTTTAACAAATATTATTATTTTTAAATAAATTCATATATTAATTGATTAAATAATATATAAAAATTATAATACAGTAAAAATACATTTTAAATTTATTAGTTATTATATAAAAAAAACATATCAATTATTCAATTAAAATATAACTATAAGTAATTCAAAAAAATATTAAAATTATAAAACATGGGTGTTCTTCTAAATATATATATACACCCACGGGGATAGAAAACAAATTCCCACATAATAATTATGGGATCACCTAAGATTAATGTCAAGGCCGACTTTTTGGAAACTCTGAAATTGAAAATGGAAGCTTCTGGCTTTCTTTGCTCTCCAAATTTCCTAAAGGAGGACAAAGGAAACAAGAAAAGAATCTTCCTTCCTATCACATTACATTACATGAATATTAAACTTTCTCATTTGTTCATAAACTACTTTTTCCAATAAGACGCTTGTTGCCTTTTCCGCCATACAAAATTTCATATTATACCAAAAATATTATTTATGCTTCAAATATATTTTTTAATACATTTTTCTAATTCCAACCCAATTATGAATGATTTTTATAGAAATTAATACATGACCTCATAATGACGTAGAAATGACTTGCTTGGTGATGACGACAAAAAAAAAAGAGAAAGAAATACAATAATAGATTTGATGTGAGCCGCAGATGACCAAAGATTTTTATCTTGACTTCTATATAATATTAGATAATGATTCCTATTTTTTAAAATGTACTTTTTTTATACAAGTTCAAATAATGAAAATGAAAATAAATTTATTAAATAAATTTTCAAAATTTTATATTTATTATGATTTAATAAAAAATTACAATAATTTAATCTATGATGTTTTCTATTTTTCTTTGAACATCAAATTCCATTCTATTTTTTAACTAGAGGAACAAAAAATTGGTATACCTTATTAAAGAATAAATCAAAACAATAATTTTAATCAAATAACTAAACTAATAAATTAATAATAGTATTAGACATATTTTTTTTATTAATTTAGTCAATTGTTTGAAGTTATTTTTTGAATTATTTTTTTAAAGTTTATAACTATAATCTAATAATTCTAATTTTTTATTAGAAAATATAACAAAATTTCACATTTATTTTAAACAAAAATATTAAAAATTAAATTATAACAATAATATTGAAAATTATAATATAATAAATATTAAACTTTGTATACTAATCAATAAAAAAAAAGAAATCGTCCATATAATTGGAACCACTCATGAAATCAGACCAGCACGTCCCCACTAGATGCAAATTAATGAATTAAAAATTACCATTGATATTTTCATTGTTGATTTTATCTCAAAGTGTATCATATATCAATACGTTAACATCAATGCTTATACGGTTTACTTCAACCGCTATCGATTTTAGAATAAAGATAAGAACATATCACCATAGATTTTGTAACAGAATTGTCCAAAACCTATTTAGGTTACAATGCGATTTGGGTAATCGTCGATCAACTCACTAAGTTCTCTCACTTCCTAGCCATTAAACTAGCAGATCCCTTGAACAAGTTAGCTAAAATTTACATACGAGAGATAGTCAAATTGCATGGAGTTCTGATGACAATGATATCAAACAGAGACCTCAGGTTTACCTCCAGGTTCTGGACTAATTTTCTATAATAACCAGGCCCAAGGGAAAGGAAGAAGACTAGGCTAAGGTTTGAAAATATAAAAATAAAAAGAATAAAAAAAAGCCATAGCAGAAAGGGAGACAGGGGCAGTGAAGAAAAAGAAGAAGAAGAAGAAGAAGAAGAAGAAAAATAAGGAGGGGAAGAAGGAGGAAAAAAGAAGCATAAAACGCGGCGCACGTGACTGAAAAAAAAGAGTTACACGCAGTGTCGGCCACGCGGCGCATGTTGCCGAAGAAGAAGAAGAATAAGAAGAAGAAGAAAAAGAAGAAGAAAGAGGAAGGAAGCATGGCGCGTGACGCACACTGCTGGAAAAGAAGAGCTGCGTGCGGTGCCGGACACGCGGTGTGCAGTGTTGAAGAAGAAAAACCAAAGTGCGGTGTTGGGTGGACCTAATCTGTAACGCCCGATAATTTTTAATTATTTATTATTATTATTATTATTAATCTTATTGTTATTTATTTTATTTTATTTTTATTAAATTAAATTAAAATAAACCTAATAAAATAAAATAAATATAAAATTGGGTAAAAATATTATTTGGATTTAATTGAAATTGATTTCGGGAAAAAGGGGTGAAAATTAGGATTCTGGAGGTATTTTTGAAAAGAAAATTGAAAACCGGGGGTCAAAATACAATTTAAAAAAATTGTGCCCCGTCAGCGCCACGTCAGCGGCCCAGTCAGCAGCCCTGGCCAACCAGGACCTGCCGCGTGGTAAGACCACGTCGACCCGGGAACGGGCCACGTGGGCGATCCGCGTGCGCGCGATTGGACGGCCCAGATGCGTCCCCGCGCGCACGGACGACCCAGATTAAACATGCGCGCGGACGGCCCAGATTCAATCGCGTACGGACGGCCCAGATTTAATCAAAATGGACGGCTGTGATCAAAAGGCAAAAGGGTATAAATAGAACCCCCACACCTGACCACAAAAACCCTAGCCGCCTGCCCTCGCCGGAGAAGATGAACCAGACGCCGGAGGAGCCGGCCGCCGCCGCACCGGGGAGTTTTCTGACCGCTGATCGAGGTAAATTTCATACCCCCGGCTCGTTTTTCCACGCTGAGTTCCCCTGTGGCCAAATCGGAGCCAAAATCCAGGTCAAACGGCCGAAAAACATGGCCAAAATCCAGCGCCGCCGCCGCGCCCCTCCTCGGTTTTTGCCTCCGATGAGGCCCTTCCCGGCCTCCGTTTGATACAATTTTTATATCACCATGATCACCATTCTTTTCTCTACAGGTTGATCGGAGCCGAATCACCAAAATACAAACCTCGCTGGAGAGCCGCCGCACCCGAGAGCATCGCCGCCGGTAAGCTTCGGTTTTTCGTAATTTTTTTGGCCTCCCGAGGGCCCTAGGGTTGTTTTATCGCCGGGACCGATGCAAGTGTGGCCGAATTCGGCCGAAAACGGCCAACTTGAGGCGAATCACCGCCGCTTGCGGCGGCGCCGTCGCTGGAGCACGACGGAGATGCCGTGCCGGAATTGCGATATTGGCCGAAAGGGGCCCTGGGTCTAATCTGGGATTTTTTGGGACACGTGCAGGTACCAGTAGTGCGTTTCAGTTCTCCAGAAAAAATTCAGGAAAAATTAGGGACAACCTGTAGGCACACTGTAGAGCCGTATTCGGACCCCGAAACAAGTAAGGACCCCTCACCCTATTTTTTATCACGGTATTAAAGTTCAATAAATGATAAAACGGTATTTCATGAATCAATAGATGTGTGAAATTGTTTAAGGTCGCTAATGGAGCCCGAGTCTGGTGTATTTGTCGGTCAGCTGTTGTTTTACCTATTTTACAGTTTTAAATGCAGTATGAGGTCTGATGTTTTCATTTTATAGTTTCATGTGCATATATCACTGTTTTATTGATTATGAGTTGAATGACTGAGAACCCGATGTTGTATGTTGTCTGGTTTGACATGAATTACTGGTTGCTTATTTGTGTGTGATTTGATGATGCTGACTGAGGAAAAGGGGAATGAAAGGTTATGTAAATTGATAATTTTATAATGTGGTCAGCTTGACTAGATATCCTGGAAGATGGTGGACGGACCGGGTCCGTAGGGAACCCTACCGGGATTGTGGTCTCTCATACCGGACGGGGTATGGAGACCTTATGTGTTTTGGCGCCCATACCGGACGGGGTATGGGGACGGCCCGTTTCACCCTCATACCGGACGGGGTATTGAGGTTTATAGTTTTGGCGCCCATACCGGACGGGGTATGGAGACGGCCCTAGAATCAGATTACAAGTGTTAAATGTTCACGGGTAGCAGGACCCCTATGGATCCCCATGGATACTAGTAGGCTGGTAAATAAGGAAAAATATGTTGTGTAATGATTGAGATGCACAAGGCGTGATAAGTTTTATGTTATACAGTTCATATGATTTCATGATAATAATAATGTTACTGCTTTTGTATATTGTTTTATGAATTTCACCGAGGTAAGTGGATAGTAAAGGATTTTATTATTGATAAAAGAATTTGTTGTAAATTATGCTCAATTGGTCTTTTTGTGTTTTCTACCCACCTTTACCTCCGTGACGGTGAGATAGTGTGATGTCTTTACTGGGCTGGTGTAGCTCATTCCTTATTTAATCATTTCAGATCAGGAAGACATTGTTCCCGAGCCTGTTCCGCAGGAAGACGGCGAAGGGGACGCCTGAAGACTCCGTAGTTATATTTATAGCTTTTATTTTCGAGTTTCTCTTTTAGTTAGTTTGTTCTTTTATACTTTGAGCACGTTTTTGATTTTAGTGTAAGGGATGTTAATCAAAGTTTTATTCCGCTTCCGCATTTGCCCTTTTTAATACACATATTTCATTTCAAAAATTCCGGGGCCGTTACATGATCCACATGAGGTAGACTACGACACGACGTTCCGAATTCGTTCAAAGATATGTGCGAGGCTAAAAATTAGGAAATTAGAGAGAGAGACCGAAATCGCACTCTTTCAGGTCAGAAGGAATTCGACACCGATTTCAGTAAATTTTCTTCCACCTTACATTCAATTATTCTTTTAAATTAAATCCTTAATCATGTATATGAATTTTTTAGGAAAATTGAGAATAGGGAACTGAAAAAGGAGCCAATTGTATTGAATTAAAATTGTTTAATTTTTTTTTAATTTCTTCTTTCGTTGGAGATTCTGTTAAGAATTGAATTAGTTTTTATTCGGAGGTTTCATATTTTTGTAAAATAATTTATTGATTTCAAAATAATGGACCAAGTTTAATGGATGATTTTAGAATGTGTTTTCTTATAAATTATCATCTGTATATGAAAGTGTGTAAATGACTTCCTACCAATTATGTTTGTGTAATTGAAAATAATGTTGAAGTTGTATGAATACATAGCTGAGTGTGTTTAAATGTATGTGGGTGTGCCAATAGATACACATATAGGAGATAATGGATTGGAGTATATGTTTACAAATGGTATGTCTTGATTTATATATATATACATATAATTATGTGGAAAATTATTTTAAATGAGCAGTATATGATTTCATATGGATATGTATGATATATGTTAAAAATATATAGTAGATAGGTAAGATGAATGCATGTGTACAAGATGACATATACATAAATTACGTGATATGCATTAGTGTGTGTGTGTGTGTGTGTTGACTTATATGTAATGAAAGTTTTATTATAGTGTGTGTACATATATAACTTATAAACTGTACAAGCACAAGTAAATATACATATACACACACACACATATATAAATACTATTGTATAGACATATATGCATATGTGAATGAGAGTGAAGTGCATGAGTGTCCTAATATGTAAATGTATGAGTGTTTGGTTGTGTATATGAGTTTTCAAAATGTGCTGTATGTGCTGATAATGAGTGCAAACATACGTATATATTAGATTAGTGTATATACACGTAAGAATATATGGATAAGTGATGCATATGTGAGCATATATAATACAATGTAAGTATCAGTAAGTGATTAAAGTTACTGTATAAGTGTGGGTGTAAATCTGTAAGTTTTTTTTTAATGATAGATATGATTATATGCGAAACATGTATATGTGTTGTTAAGATATATATTGTTGTGTGTGTATATATATATAATATGAAGTGTGTTACATACATATAAATTATATGTATAATGGATACGCGAACAAGTTTGTAAGTGTAGAAATATGAGAATATGTATGCTTGTGATTGATGTTTGAGTTTCTAAAGTTGGGATATGAAATAAAGATAATTTTTGAATAAGAAAAAGCTTACTAGGTATCATGAGAGAGAGTGTATGGACTTGATACATAGGGTGAATCCTACTGTAGATGTGTCCTTAGTCGTATAAGGTTGGGAAGTCCCATACCAAACGAAGTTAAAAATTAGTTTAATTAAGCTCATACCAGATGAGGTATTGAGATGGTCTATAATTATGGCGCCTATTACCAGACAAGGTATGAAAATGATCGATAAATTGTAAAAGAAATATTTTGTATATCCAGGTGTAGCGGGGATCCCTATAGGCCCCCAATGATACCGGTGATGGAAATGAAAATGGTAAGTAATAATGATTCTAATTATATATTAGTGTATTGTATTTAGAAGATTGTTAGTAAGAGAAAGAAATAATAATATTTTCAGTAAAAAGAAAAAGGATGATAATTATGATTGTTGTTCGATTTTGGATTTTATTCGATAAAATTTGCATTTGTTTTATTAAACCTATATGAATGTGTGTTTGCATATCTCTGTTTTAAACACTACTTTATTCTGACTGAATCTATGAAGTTCACCTCAATTCAGACTCCCAATGCATATTAGTTCAGGTCAGAAGTGAGTTCAAGATCAAATGAAAACTTTAGAGAATCTTTTAGCTATCCTGAATGTTTATTGTAAAGTAGATCTGTATATATTATTGTGATGTAATTTTGAAAGATTTTTGTGAGCTTCATGAATTGTGACCCCGTACAAGTTGATTTATAGAGATTAACATAATATTGCGCAAAAATTTATCAGGTTTATATATGAGGTAACGCTCTTTTCTCTCCAGAGAAAATGAGTCGTTATATTTTCAGTAGCGATAGGGAAGAAATTATCTCTCAGTATAGCGTTCTTATAACATCTTAGATCTATTGTTAGGTTTGGGTTCTTCAAAACAGAAGGAACCCTAGAAAGAGGAAAGGGTGGCGTGAAAGAAAGGAGGGCGAGAAAAGAGGGCCAAGAGAGAGGGGGAGAGCAAAGAGGTTGAGCGAAGAGATGACGGATAACACGATCCAATAAGGACTAGAAGGAGGAATCCTTGATAGGTATCCGCAGGGACGGTAAGGGTATGAAGAAGGACAACTATTGTAGACGAATATTCAGGTGGAAACAAGAGGTAAGACAAATTTAGAGTTTCAAACACTGAATTTGAAATACATATTTTATTTCCTTGTTCCGGATAATGTATGCATGACGAGGATTTGAGGAAATGGGGGGATGGGAGGAGTATGGTGGTAAGATTGTGAATCATGCATCATAAAAAGGTTTAATACATATATAAGATGACTAAATTATAAAATAAGGAGGTCAAGTATGGGCAGGGTTCAAGGTAGAGAAATCAGGGAGAAGAAATAACAGGGCCCTGATCTCAAACAGAGGCGAGATGGGCTATAAATCTTATGAGGAGCTTCTGGTTGGGTATATAGCGAAATTGAGTACAACTTAAGGAAACTCTAATCTAGATATTCATTTGCCTACTGTCTGCTAGACAGAGTGGACTGGTGTGAGTGAGGGGCTAACTGATGGGGGGAACATGCCTGATAATTAAGCATCTTATTTACTAATTTTTATTTACTAGTGTGGACATGTCATGTGCATACTGTGGGGTGTGTGAACAGCCCGTAATGGTCATTTATTAGGCATTCAACTCTCTGATTATGAACTGATGTTTGATTGAGTAGGGTAGTGGGAACAATAGAATATCAGAGGGTGAAAATGATCTTGGAAATCAATATTATTATTATGTCAAACATAGTTACATGCAGGTTGTAAACCAGTTGTGTATGGATTATAGTGGGAGGCAATAATGGTCACTTGGGTATTGTGGAGAGAAAGAAAACATAGTATAGATTTAGGGATAGTGTGAACATCTAGGTTAAACCTGAAGAAGTATGAAACCACTGAATGTGTTGATAAACTTGGAGAGATGAGAGATACGGTTTGTTGTATAGAGAGGTTATTGTTGACGGTGAGCAACTACAATTCCCACTCATTGAAAGAGTGGATACGGGTAGATTAGGAGGAGGAATCACAGGGGTTAGGTGACCGAGTGTGCCGGAGTATTTACAAGTTGAACTAAAATGGGAATTTTAGCTAGTGGAGCCTTAGAGGAATGTGTTCAAGAGAGATTAGAGGGCTGATGAAGAAGGGGATACTGGGAGCGAGCCTCTAGAATCTTGGGAACACACTAGGGGAGGTCATGGTTTGTTTCTTACTGGGGAGGAAGCAACAAGAATTCTGGTGGTGGAATCAGCAAGATATATTTGCTGTAAAGGGGTAAGTAATGACTGAAATTTATTAAAACCTTGGGTGAGAAAAATGGGTTACTTAGGAGAAGGGAGTGTTGGGGAAGACTCCGGCCAAGGAATTATACAAATTTCAATACG